>NC_056472.1:27071949-27354013 GCF_008729295.1 Plectropomus leopardus
GACCCAAAAAGCAAGGCTATAGTAAGGCGAAAATGTCAAAAAATGACATGTCTCAAAAACAGCTAAAAATAGCTGAAAACTGCATTAAATAGCGTGCCGGAGATACGCCATGGCATAGAATGATGCAGAAACTGCCAAAAACACCATAATGTAGCATGTCGAAAAAAATGACCCAAAAAGCAAGGCTATAGTAAGGCGAAAATGTCAAAAAATGACGTCTCAAAAACTGTTGAAAACCGCTGAAAACTGCATTAAATAGCATGCTGAGATACGCCATTGCATAGAATGATGCAGAAACTGCCAAAAACACCATAATGTAGCATATTGAAAAAAAGGACCGAAAAAGCAAGGCTATAGTAAGGCGAAAATGTCAAAAAATGACATGTCTCAAAAACAGCTAAATAAAGCTGAAAACTGCATTAAATAGCGTGCCAAGATACGTCATTGCATAAAATGATGCAGAAACGGCCAAAAACACCATAATGTAGCATGTCAAAAAAAATGACCGAAAAAGCAAGGCTATAGTAAGGCGAAAATGCCAAAAAATGACATGTCTCAAAAGCAGCTAGAAACAATTGAAAACTGCATCAAATAGTGTGCCGGAGATACGCCATGGCATAGAATGATGCAGAAACTGCCAAAAACACCATAATGTAGCGTGTCGAAAAAAAGGACCCAAAAAGCAAGGCTATAGTAAGGCGAAAATGTCAAAAAATGACATGTCTCAAAAACAGTTGAAAACAACTGAAAACTGCATTAAATAGCGTGTTGAGACACACCATGGCATTGAATGATGCAGAAACTGCCAAAAACACCATCATATGGCATGACAAAAAACGACCGAAAAACAATATATATTTTAACGTGGCTTAAGAAAAAATGAAATGAACATTTACCCTAAAATCCTGCGACATCTTTTTGGCGTTGAAGGAGGTGTTGAGGAGGGTCACATTCTGGGGAAAGCAGCAGACGGCGGCAGGCTGAACAGACTGCGGCTGGGGCGGCTGCTGTCGCAGTATCTTTCGGGCTCTGTGCAGACACGTCACTTCACCGAGGTCACTGATGCTCTGTAATGGGAACCAGTGACGTAGTTTAGTCTGTCGAAAAATGGCAAAATATGACGTCAAAAAACAACACAAGCATGTCGAGACACATCATTGTATAGCGTGTCAAAATACTGGTGAAAAACGTCATAATATAGCATGTCAAAAAATTATAAATGACGTAGTATAGTATGTATACTCTATACTATGAGTGGTTGTAGTTTCTTTTTCTGTGGTCAATAAAAATAAACACAGACGTGATTTGAAATTTGATAACCGACCTGTGTGTTGATCTCGGTGTTTGCAGGTGTGACGGTTGTGGCGCCGTGTTTCACACCGAATGTCGACAGAAAGCCCAGCCGTGCCCTCGCTGCGTTCGCCGAGAGCTCCACCACAAGAGGCCGTCCTCCTTCTGGTCACCTGACGACGACAGTCCCGGCTGCTTTCACTTGCCGTACCAAGACACCTGAGACACAGAAACACCAAAGCAGTAACAGTCAGTGTGCTGCCAGGCCGCCACGCTGGACAAAGTGTCTGTTCTTCTGATTCGTGTGTGTCTGCGGGATAATTCAGAGCATCGTCACGTTTGTAATGTGTGTGCACCTGCTAACACACACACACACACACACACCTGAGCAAAGCCCTCTTTGTCCTGCTGTCAAGAGCAGCGAGAAAACCAACTCAAGATCTGCTGCTCCCGACTTCACAGACTGAGCTGCTTGTATTTTGTAGTCAAACATCACACGTCGAGGTCATCCTCCGCCTCTTCCCCAAATCACAACCTTCACTTATTCCAGATCACAGCTGATAAACTGGACGCATTCACAGTAACGGTTGGAGCAGTTCGGAGGTTTGTCCTAACCAACGTCTTCCAGCACAAGTTTAATAATGAAACATTTATTCAATGGACAACATATTAATCGACAACTTTTGCAGCTGATTAATCATTTATCCAAAAGGCATTCTCCGGTTCCAACCTCTCAAATGTGAAGATTTGCTGGTTGTTTTTTGGTTTTTGACTGTTGGTCAAACAGAACAAGTAAACTGAAAATGTCTCTTTGGCCTTCGGGAACATGTGACTTTTTGTTTTGTCTTTGTTTACAGACTAAATTATTGACAAAAGCTGATGAGTATAGCATTGAAATAATCATTATTTGTGGCTTTACTCATGTTGAAGTGAAGCTAACGCACTGTAGCCGTGAAAGGTGGCTGTAAAAAGTCTGCAGTTTTATTCTTCACAGAGAAAAGCAGCTGTATTCAGCTTGGATTCAGGTGATGTTAAAATAGTGGAATATTAAAGGATAAGTTTCCGTGTTTGCAAGTCCGTGTTAAAACAAACGTGTCCTCATATGAGCATTGAAAGTTTTGCATACTATAATAATCCCTCTGGCTCGTAAAGGCAATTAAAAAGATCCCTTTCTAAATTGATTTCAGTGTAACTTTATATTAGATTTCAGGACTTTTAGCTCGTCAAATCAAGTTTAGTTTAAAATTTTAAAAATTTGAAATTTCTTTATTTTACCGTCCCTCTGCCTCAGCTCAGCTGGGAACCGAAAAAGAGAGTTTTGTACAAAAAACACTCGAACTTTGGAATATATCCACACGATTTGTCAAAAGTCTCAAACTTTATAATGAAGACTGGATTTTTAACCCCATCACTTACATTAAATTTGAAATTGGGAAAACCTTCATTTTAATGGCCAGTATGAACAGAGGGGATGAGTACAGCAAACAAAAAACCTTTTCAGTGCACATGTGGGTTTTGTTTTAAGACAGACTTGAAAAAAATGTGAATCTGCCTTTAATATGTTGGGAAAAAATATTAAATCATTGATAGAAACTTCAAATAAACGCTGCAGCACAATCCACTGTTTTACTGCCGTCTTTTTGCTCTCTATGTTCCAAACATGTTATTATATTTGCCTCTTCAAAAGCCTGCAAGTTACAAATCCAAGAAATCTGTGGACTTTTTTTCAAGTGATCAAATTACAGATTTTTTTTTAACATTGCGATAAATAAAACATACTTTTGGGCTTTGGGCGCAGAGAGAAAAAAAACGTTAGAAACCGTAATGGGCTTATAATACTATTTTCCTAAGATTTGGAGACCAAGTGAATGATCCATTTATCAGGGAAAATAAGTGTATGTGTAAATTATAAAGCCCGAGTAAAGCTAGTGATCATCATTCCTAAACTGCGACATGGTGTGTTTTTGTACAACAAAACTGTTTATTTTGGAGAAAATATTTGTCTTTGGAACATTTAGATCAGCGGTTTGGAAGTGGATTATGCTGTAGTGACAATTTCATAATTTTCTGAGGACGTTTGATTATTTTCTTTGCAACTGCGCTAACTTTGGAGCATTGAAATCTGCTGTAACGGATGAAATACAAACGTTTTACTGTCATATTGAATCGTGCGGGAGAGTATCTGATTATAATTTGGGTTTACTTGAAATTAAGATTGGGACGTTTTACCAATAATAAGAATATAATACAATAGTCAATAATGATCTCTGATTGAAGTAAAGTAATCCCTCTTTTATCCAATCTCATTCTCCTTAAACTGAGTAATTTAGATGAGGAATACAAGATGTTTTTAACTCACTCACTTTAAATCAGTGTTCTTTTAATAATGTGAAAGACTTTTAACTTGAAAGAGCGTCCGTCAGTCTGTCTGAGCACACGTTTTCTTCCCTCCATCCGTCGAACTGTAAAATAACAGAGGCAATAATCTACTGTAACTTATTCTTTCATTGTTGCCTTTTCCCTCCTCTCCTCCTGCTGTGATTCTGCTTCCTGGTGTGCTTTATTCATGCAGAATCTATCAAACATGATAGCAGCTTTAGCTTTTAGTATCTCTATGCAACCTAGATGGCCTTTATGACTCACTGCTTTCATCTTTAAAGGTCTGGAAACATGTTCCCTTCACATTTCACTGCCGAGCCAGCTGCGTTTCCATCCTGTTCAGATTTTAGTGAAAAAATAAAGGTTTGTTTCCAATAAATCAGCTTCCTGAGTGCCCGGAAAAACAAGGAAAACATAAAATAATTTAAGATTTTATTAAATTCTGCTTTTCATTGGTTCACAGTTAGTTGTTATTTTTCATTTTGTTGAAGTTTTTGATTTTTCAGATCAGTTTTTATAGTCAGATACTATTCGTTTATTTCTTTCTACAAAATGCAGTGTTACTGTAATCAAAATTTTAAATTTGGGGGGAAAAAAAGAAAGAAAGAAAATAAATGCTGCCTTCACTGATTGTAATAAAAACAGGAAGTTTAGCTTTAAACAGAGTCCCAAAAATTGCCACAAAATCTAACAGTTTATATTTAAAGATCCCCTCCAGAAATGTTTTAAGGTGTACAAAAATGCTCCACTTTGAATAAGAAATTGTTTGATTTAGTTTTTTCAAAGAAAAAGTTAAATTATCTTAATATAATTCTTGAATTAAATGTACTCCACATAAAAGATCTATAAATATGCAAATATTGTTGATTTCAGAAGTTCAGCTGTTTTTTTTTTTTTTTACTTCGGTGTAAAGTCTGTCCTCGGTGAATGTGCCCTGAAAACTTTAAGTTTTTGCGTCACAATTGTGTAAATTAAACGTTGGATCCAGATCGGCTTCCAGATTATTGGAAATGTCACAGATCGTGTTCGCAGACCTGCCTCTTATGCTGGATTTTTAATAAACAGAGAAACTTCAAAGTTCAGCTGTAGAAATAATAAAAAATACACATTTTGAGTAAAGGAGGACTGTTTGTTTCTAAAAATCCACAACAGTCTTAAAGAAAAAGGTCTCATAATGAAGTCGTGGATTGCATCCTTAAAATTGCCAGATGTTGTAATAATTTGGATGGAAACGCAGCTGCTGTCTGCTCTTTGCTACGTGTTTTCGCTCCTTTGCGCGGCCGCACTGATGATATCTCATCTTTTATGTCTCATCTGTCCTCTCTTTGTCCTCGTCTTTCCAGCTTCTTTTAGCCATAAAAACATGTTAACCTTGAAGGGAAATAAGCAGTGAGTTTATTCGTGAATCTGTATTTTTGTGAGCAGACTGGCAGTTATTCATGTTTATGAAGCATGTCGGATACTGTAGACTAAAACTAAATAATCCAGAGTAGTTTCAAATGTGGCAGGAAAAGTGCACTGAAGTGTCAGCTGACTGCGTTTATTTTGTTTTGAAAGTCACAGGTAATATTACAACAGTTAAAGATTTAAGTTTTTATTGACTGCTGCACAAAAAACTGATGAAAGGGTTGTTAAGCCTTTGGATGAAGTATTTTATTTATATTTTGACTGAGAAAAGTTTTATTTCTTTTGTTTGTTTGTTTACTTACACCATGCCATTTGTGACTGCAGAGCCATGCAGGTGTTTGTGATCTTTATTTTTGGTTTTTGTGCACACAGATTATTGTTCTGTCAAAGATTTCAGTACTCCCTACAGAGTATAAATAAGTTACATTTAAGACTTTTAAGACCTTTAATTCCACTTTAACTTCAGTTTAACACGAAAGTTGAAGGAAATACACAGAAATTTACTCTTTACAGCTAAACCCACTGATGTGAGTTTAAAATGATCACTAAGGGGTTCAATGATAATCTCTGTGTTTAGAAACAAATAAACTAAAGAGCAGGCTGCCAACAAGGCCTTAATTTAATGATGCTCATTCATCACATGATGTAAACGTGCAGAGAGGCCAATAAACGGACATTACATGTTGTGTCAAAGTCTGAAAGTTCAATCTGAATTTAAGATTTAACAATTTCATACTTTTTACGGCCTTTTATAGGTAAAATTTAACTCTTTTTTTTCAAGACTGTCCTCCTGTCACCAGTCACTGATACAAGAGTACAAATTACTAAAAATATGTCTCTTAACAAATTGTTACCTTGTAAATCCATATTAAATATTGTTCAACAGGCAACATTTGAACCATATATTACTCAGTATTATCTCCACACTACGTGCTTCTGATAATATGCCTTTATTTGTGTCTCCCTGTTGGACGTATTTGTTACAATGTGGCTGACGTTTTTAGACTATTAATGTTACGCACATACTATGACGTAGACTTAAATAGAGTTCATAAGGCTAATTTGTCAGAAATGAATTCACGGAGCGTAACAAAACTGTTTGGGACATTTCAGTAACCTGTGATAATGGCGTTCACAAATAAAATTGAACTGAAATGAATCATTTCTGTTGCTACATAATACTGACGCTCATACTGACGTGTGCACAAAACAAAAAGGCCCCAAACACCAGCTGGGCTCTGTGGTTTGCCTCCATGTAGCCACAGTAGCCGACTTGTAAACTTGTGCATTTGATCACTTTAAAACTTTTATTTATTTGCTTATTTTGTGCTGTATTTTCATCTGTTCATTTGTTCATTGTGAGTGCAGTTTTGTGTTTTAGTTCATTTTTTTGTCTTCTTTCTACAGTTTTTTTTGCCAACTTTAATTTCGACCTGGAAACATAAAAAAGTTGAAGGACCTGAATGATGTTCCCTGTTTACCCGCTCAGCTGTTATCATTTCATTGTAGTGAAAAATACGTTGAACTGTATTTACGGGACTGAAAGCGTTCTTTATGTTGCAGGCACATTTCGATCATCGCAGTATGTTTTACTTGACGTGTTTGGAGAAGAATATATTGTACAGTATTTAAGCAGAGTAACTGGACTGAACTTCTTCTCTCTTTTGCACTTTTTAAGTTATTGTTTCTTTGTTTTCAATCATTGTTTGTTTTCATCGCAGCCAAACTTCTTATGCAAATACAGGGAGTTGATTTTCAGATTTGAATCCTCCTGTCTGGTTCTGTTCAAATTTGTCCGCTAGCCACTGATGCCAATAAAGACAAACTTCTTAATAGTGAAAGTGTTTGAATCGTTTGGCCAAGAACATTTGGGTTTGACTTCTTTTTGATTATTTACTATTCCCTCTTTGTGCAGGTTTATTTTAGTTAAACGGTTATTGCAAACCTATTTCTGGAATAAACGCAGGCATTGTACATCTCTGTAAATCACAGATATCTTACATCTGTACGTTATGAGGCAGATATGTTGAAACTTGCCGTTTTTTTTTTATTTTTTGTAAACGCTGTATTTAAGGTGTGGCTAGGTTTAGGTACAAAACACACTTGGTTATATGCTTAGGAAATTGGCTTAAAATACAAAATTTTGGGGCATAATATCGGCTGAAAATGTAGAAATATCTTAGTGGAAAAAAAAAAACAAAAACACTTTCCGTGTCACTTTTTGGCAGGAAACAGTGACAGGTTCTCTAAAAAAATGCCCAAGTTTGGTGGCTAAAAAGCCATTTGGAAACTGACTCTCACACACTGAGTGTTTGAATGGACAGCAAACAAGTGGATCATGAAGCAGGAATGACTTAAACAGTTTTAAATTATGTCTGAGTTTTTTTATTTATTCATTTTGCAAAAAAACTTGATGAATTCAAGCTGCAGTCGTCTGTGAAGGAACATCATAACAAGACGATTATCAAGACGTCAAATCACCGAAACTGAACAAAGGAAACCGCTTACCTCAACCTCCAGCGAACGCCTCCCGCTCCGCTTCTGCGTCAGTCAGGAACGCTGAGCACAACAGCCGCTCTTGTCGAAGCATCTTTGGCTTTCCAATTTTCAAATGTGATAAAGAGAAAACGGTCTGTTAATGTAACAGCCACGCTGATGCTCAGGGTGTATAAAGGTAAATATGTAAAAGCATTTTTACTCACCTTACGTGCCTGCAGAACTCCGACGACATCTCCGCAGATTTTTTATTAAGCAAAAGACATTCACAAGAATTCAGCAAAATCTGATTCTGGATCATTTCTGTAAAAACAAACACACCAAAAATGCAGATTCAGTTTGGTTCTGGAGATCAGAGAGAAGTTCTTAAATCTGATGAAACTTGAGTCTTTGCTGGACATTATAGTTCGTCATTAGTGAAGATTTACTGATGAAGGGTCCATTTCATGGGATGTTTAACCCTTTGAAACCTGGATCAATGTTGTTCTTTCTTTTGCTGAATTCACACACCTTTACAAGCATTTAACGCTTTAAAAACTGTCAAAATTGGTTTATTTTCTCTTGATAACACAGGGGAAAATACAATGAGCCGCTTGACAAGAACTGTTCCATAAACTGCAATAAATCTAATAAATTTGGAAAATTATTTTTTAAGAAGCGTGGGGGAAATGCCCAAAAACAATTTAGAATTATCATAATTATGTATTTAATATTTTTAACTGAATTTTTCTTTCTTTTGCTTTACTTTTCTTTGGTTTTTTTTTGTTTGCTTTTTTTTTTTTTGTTTTTAATTTTCAGGTAATTATCCTGGACTTGTTTCATGTTTTTCTTTTTTTTTTTTCTTTTTACATATTTTGGTAATTAACTGAAGTTGCTTCGTGCCATTTACCTTTGTTTTTGAAAGACATCAAGGCAATTTGCTCAGGTGTGAAAGGATTAAAAATAAAACCTGATGGTGTTTAACTGGTGCTGATTTTTTTTTATCCGGGCTCAGTCAGTGAGGTGTAGAAAAACCATCACATTCAGACTGGAAGCAAACACCAGACTCCCACATGAAAGTCCGGGGGTTGTTGGATCCGTCTACCGCCCCTCCTGCTCTATTTGGACTTACTTGTTTCTGTTATCACGTTGTTACCGGCAGCTTTTCGACCTGATGCTGTCCAGTGGCACATAATGCGAACGCGACAGGTTGACAGGCTGAAACACTCCGGCAGCTTATCAAATAACTGCAAAGGTGTTTTTTTATGTTGAGATCTTAGGCTGAAATCACTGTTAATTAATTTTTTTAAAAAACACCTCAGATAAACTCGACCTGCTGAAGAAGATCGTATGACGTGACTGAAAGCTCCAGTAATGAACCTCGACGTGAGATTGTTTTTACGGTTGTGAATAAACTTCCAAACGAGTTCAAACTTTGCTGAGGTGACAAACGATAACGTGTCACGAGCTCGGCCTCGAACTGAGCCGAGAGCTAAACAACAGCTTGATGTGAATAAAAAGGTGCATGTTAACCTGCGCGAGTGAATATGCATATTGTGTGAGAGCGCGGGGAGCGCGGGGAGCGCGGGGCCTGAATCGTTTGCCTGTGATGTATGTCGAGCAGCGGGCAAATTGAAGCTGAGTGTCGACCACGCTTAATTGTCATCGCCAATTAGTGCATTGTGGGACGCCCACAATGGATCAACTGTAGCGAGCAGAACGAAGTCCTTTGTGCTTCTCCAATGGCCCGCGGGCCAGTCAAGACTCATTTAGGGCCCGAACAACGACGGAGCAGAAATGCCAACGAAAATGAAAACAAAAGACAGTTTAAGGAGAAAAAGAGGACGGAGGAAAGAAAAAGAGAGGAGGAGGAGGGGAGAGGTGGACAACGGTCACAGGGGAGTGAAGGACTGGGCCTCTGCTCTCCCAACATGAGAGGACACACACACACACACACACACACACACACACACACGGTGCCCCCCCGACATTTAGCGAGCTGCTACACAAAAGCTGGCAGGGCCCCAGTGTTCCCAGTGACCCGGTTGTTCAGAGGCTCGTTTGGCCACGTTGAAGCTTTCAGCAGGTTCTTTCTGAGCAGATCGTCTGTGTGCGTTTGTCAGTGTTAAAGGGTACTTCCACTGTTTTTTTAAGCTACCCAAATCTTTATTGAAATGTTTGTTTGTTTTTTAATCGATGGCATCAACTGTAAACAAGTTTTTCTCAAATACAGAATCTGCTGCTTTTATATTGTCTGTTCAACATGGGATGTCGCGCTGTTCTGCCGCCTCGCTGTTCTGTATATAACGTTTATGAGCAACGTTCATTGCACAAAACTGTCCTTTTCTTCCAGCAGCAATAAGACTTTTTAATTCTCCACACTTTGCACGTCACTAGGCTAATGATGCACATCATAATCTTTTTTACGGCAGAGTTTTTCAACTATTGACGCTCTGCCCTCTGATTTTCATTTTCATTTTTAGATTTTAGCCCTGTGGTGTTTTTCTCGGCTTGTTTTTATTTGTTTGTTGTTTTTAACTTCTTTTTATTGTCTTGTTGTTTTGCATAGCGCTTTCATTTCCTTCAGGATTAATAATGTTGATCTAATCTGATCTATATCCTGGAAAGAGGGGGCAGAGTGGTCTCGCCCCTGAGCTGGGAGCCTGATTTTGTCGAGAATGTTTGGATGTTTTAATTTTTAATCCCCAAATGAGCTTTAGGGTTTTTCATATTAGGTACGATTGATTTATACTGTGAGACCGCTCCCCTCTCCACTTTCCTGCCACTCAGCTTTCACATTATTAATGCTGTTCTGTATCGAGAGCACCTTTGCACCTTCATCTACTTTTTCTCATTTAGAACACATGAACACATTATATTATCATAAACTTATATATTTGGTTTTCCAACAGAAGGAGGAAATATCTGGTATTTCAAGTGGATTTTCTTGCCTATTTTGTGTCTCTCACTCTGCATGTGAGATTCAACAACTTGGATTCCCAACATGACGACTTTAAGAAGATGAATTTATTAAGCAATTTAACCAGAAATAAATGTTTGACAATTTTAGATAATGATATCAGAGTCTTCTGAGACTTTTTAAGGATCCGTGGGAACTTTGTGAAGCTGACAGCAGCTTAGTTTTTATGCTGATTAACGATTTAGTGTTTTAAATGACATTTCACTGTTTATATGTACATATTGGACTAAAATTTGCTGACTGACCGTTTGTAGGTTTGAAGGCGGCTCCGATCATCCGTTTGGATCTCGCTCTCTCGGTCACAGCTGTGACAATCGATTCCAGCGGCGACATGGAGTTACTGTAATGAAACAAACAAAAACATCAAAACGTTAATAAAAAAACCTCCTCAAACCACAGATTAACACTTTCATCATTAACCCTTTAACACCTGGATCGACATCAGTTTCCTTATGCTGCATTCAGATGCCTTTCACTGGCATTTAAACCTCTAAAACGTAAAAAAAAAACAAAAACACCAGAAAAAACATGATGAGCAACTTAGCAATCAGATTATTAATATCTGATAATTATAAGTTTATTATCAAAAAAAAAGAGGGAAAAATGTCCAGGAAACTGTAATCCTCCTCGTTACATGTCTAAAAGTATGGTACGGGAAAATGGAAAAAAATATTTATTTTTTAGCACTTTCTTAAGGTCATTTCTTCTTTCTCTGTTTGTGATTTAGTTTTTTTCTTATTTTTTAAGTATTTTTCTCCAACGCACCAAACAAACAAAAGAACGGAAATGAGTTAAAAACTGCTTAAAATTTATATTTGAAAAAATAAAAAACATTTAAAAAATAGTTTGAAGTATATAATAATGATAATTTTTAAAAAATAGTTATTTGGAAATTCCTCCTTAGCTTTAATTTTTATTTAAATCTACTAACGTTTGCCATTTGTGGGACATTTTTTGCCAAGTTGCTCATAGCCTTTTTCCAGTGTTTTTTTTTTTTTTTTTTTTTAAAGAAATTCACCCAATTTCCTCACGGCTCAAAGGTTTAAATACTTGTGAAAGATGTCTGAATACAGCACAAGAAAAGTGACGCTGTTCCAGGTTTCAAAGGGTTAACAGGAGACTGCCACAACACTTCTATTACATCTTTAAATATTAAAGTGCCCTCATTCTCTATAAATCACAGGTAAGTCATTTCTCTGTATATTTTTTGACTTTTTAACTTATGTTTCTGCCTCCAGGCAGCTGTTGGTTTCCATTCATTTCACCGCCACATTAAAATCAACTCGCAGAGACTAAACGCAGCCAGACATAAACACGCGTGAATGTAAAAGTCTGACACAACTCTGACAACAAAAGCAGACGTGGTGTTTGTTCACCGTGACGGATCGCCTCACTCAAACGGGCTCCAAATCTGCGTGTCGATTTTTCATGCAGCGCTGACATGAAAGTGGCTGAAACACAATCTACAGTACGCTTTGGAGGAAAAACGCTCTGCAGTAAAGTTTGTCGGCAAACAGCCTAAAAGGAGCATTCAGACTGGACACAAAGAGCAACTCGAAGGCAGAAAGATTACAATCAAGTCAACAGAAACTCGTGTGTCTTCTGTCAACTACAAAATAAAAGCATAACAGAATCAGTGTGTACTTGAGCACTTAACATAACTTGATTATGATAAACTAACAAAGTAGGCTGATATTTAATAAAAAACATTCGTATTTACTTTTTGCCCAACACTGTGTGCTCTTGTTTTTCTATCTTTGTGAGGACGCAGTTTGAGTTGTATTTAAATTTCGAGTAGTTTCTGTCTGGTGTTCTGGTTTTCTTAAAATGTCTGTTTGAGGAGTAAAATAATAAATTCATGTAACATAACGATGATCCATTATGTCAATAACGGCCCTCACAGGTATGGAAGTACAAATCTGAGTGTGTATGTTGTGGTTACCTGATCAGCAAGTGATGCAGGTCTCGCTTAAAGCTGGGAAAATCACCACAGGTAATCACATATACCTGTGTGTGTGTGTGTGTGTGTGTGTGTGTGTGTGTGTGTGTGTGTGTTGGCGTTGTGTGTAGGCAGAGAGCAAAATCTTGTGATCAGTTATTGAGCTTTACAGATTTTTTTTCCGGGTATTTTGATTTTGTTGCATTGAAACGTCGACAGGTCAAAACGGTGAAGTATTGGACGTTTCATGCTGATGTGTGGACGGACGCGTGCGCTGGTTCCTCTGCATTTGCTTCTTATACGAAAACATAAACATGTTTTCATCCCAATCTCAACTCCACCACTCAGCCAGTGGACCTACGTGTCAAAATACACACATTTTGACCCATCCATCACTCCCACCTGCTCTATAGACTTTCTCGCTCTTCATACGTTAAAAACTGCCGCGCCCCAATCATCATACTGTCATGACGGGGTACGAAGGGGACGCCGAGATCACTGGCAAAATGGCATTGTTTTGGTATTTATATGGAAATTTAGGCACAGGTCTACTTTTACTACTTATTGTCTTCTTGCTCATAAAATCCTTGGAGGCCGAATTGTAAATTGGGGCTTTAAATATTTTTAATTGCCATGGCAGAGAAAGAATACAACAAAGAACCCGGGGACTCGACCTTGGCAACAAAAAATATGTTTGATGATCAATAAACGGTTAATCATAAGAACTGAATCGGATTATTTATGTCTGTTTAATGTGTCAGTCCGTCGTGTGTTTTTAGTGACATACAGAGGTCTGTCAGAAGTCAGGGATGATGCCGGGGAACAAACTGCATTAATATTCCTCCATTCATACGCCTCGGCATGCATCATGATGCTGAAAGGACCAATTTAAAGATGAAACTAAAGTGGTGCTCATGGCAACACGGGAGCAATACGCAGGAGACGACAGAAGGACGGTAAACAGATCTGACTGTGACAAACTGTAAAAGAAACATGTTGGATGAAAAATTTAGAGTTACAGCTTTTGTTCAGGATTCTTACAGCGAGGTAAGAAGATTTAAGCCTTTTCAAGCCTTTTTTTGAAATGTCACGTGAAATGCAATTTAAGGACAATTTTTCACTAGCCATACTGAAGGAAAAAAACAAACGTGCACTAACATTAATTACTTAAGGTTAGGCGAAATTTTTATTTTAATTTAAAAAATGTATTTATGTTTATATTTATTACCATTATTTTAATTTTTATCAAATTATTTGGGTCTTTTAATAAAATATCAGATTTATTTATTTTTTTTCCAATGTCTAAGCATTTTTAAGACTTTTGACAACTCTGACAATTTAATGTCAGTGAGGGCCTAACTTTGAGATTAATGAGATCAATGACTTTTAAGTCTTAAGGATCTGCAGGAACCCAGCTGTTAAAGCCAAAAAAAGAAATAAGCGATGATCAAAGACAATTCAGGAAATAGAAAATAAACTCAAACTGTAAAAAAAAAATAAAATCAGCAAATGTGGAAAAAGCGAGATAATTTATGTTAAAAATACTGTGAATTATTCAAAATGCTGCAGAATGTACCTGTCGGGATTAAAATTAACCGTTGTATTGTGTGTGTGTGTGTGTGTGTGTGTGTGTGTGTGGTCGGGGTGTCAGTGGGTGGAGAGACCTCATCCATCATCCAATACCTTCAAGCACTCCTGGAAAACTCCTACCTCCTAATGCAGGAAGTCATAAATACAACTCACCGATGCGTTCAGGTGCCGTCGGTGGGAGACGATCACAAACTGTGTCAGAAGCAGTTTTTTCTCTTCAGGCTTCACTGAGCTGCAGAACAAAAGAGGAAAGAAACGCGTCAGTGTATCTGAATTCAACCTGCCACTTGCCATTCAACCACATTAAAAAAACAACAGGCCTATTTTAATTGTACATTTAAGCTTGAATTTGCTTTGGATTTATTTCTAATTATTACACTTTTTAAATTATTTGAATGTTGAATTGAATGTTCAATTATTGATTCTTTCCACTTTTGCACTCTTTTTTTCTCTATTGAGTATAAATAAAGTGTTTTTTTTTAAACTCAACTTATTTTATCCATAAAATGGGGTTTAAAGAACTGATATTACTCAGAAAATCCTGATTTTCCCTCACTTGCTCTTTTGCTTATGGTCTAATGGTGACATTTCCGACAGCCCCTGAACGCAGCAGCAGCAGCGGCAGCAGCGCGTGTGTGCGTGTGTGTGTGCGTGTGTGTGTGTGTGTGTGTGTGAGTGATGAGGAGGTGCTGCAGCTTCAGGCGGACTTTATTCCGTCCTGAGGCTCCGCGAGGCTGCAGCCGCGCGCTGCTGCTGCTGCTGCACTTCATAACACGGGACAAGTTTTCACCCTGAAGGACATTTGGGATTATTCTTGTGTTTTCTTGTGTTTTCGTTTAGACGCAGCAGAAATGACATTTGCGGAACTTTGAAAAGAAAAAACAAACATGCGCCTGAGAGCTGATTTCTTGTAACTGAGGGAATAAAACGTCAAGTGGATTTTACACACCGGGATCGGGACTTTTATGCTCACTTCAAACATTAAATTGTGATTTTTGTCTCTTTTTTATTCTTGCAGATTTTTCACCGACTGTGAGTTTCATGATGCGACTTTTTCTGGCATTTGCAACCTGTCGGGAGCAACGAGGGCTGGTAAAAATGTTACAAGGTCGTTAAATTTATTGGAACGTGACCATCGGAGATGAACTTTCTCCGTAATGATTGCGGGAGCTCTGGTGAATGATTGACCGCAGAGACTCGACCTGGACCTTTATGGACAAAGTGGATTTACCAACAGGAGTTTAACTGGGATTATTTTCATTATAAAGAGGCTGAAGGGAGCAGAATGAAACTCTGATCCTGATTCAAGCAGCAGAAGAAAGTTTTCAGCTTTCAGAGATGAAGTCATAAATTAAAATAAGCCGTTTTACCCTCATCCTTTTTTGTTTTATTTTTTAATGACTCTAATATTTCTAAAACTAATCATTTTCTGTATGGCGAGGCACGCGCTGTGCAGCTCGCAGCCCCTCGTGCTGCTCCTGCTGCTGTTGCGGTGTCCTGGTCTCGCATCAGGAGCCTCCAAGGACCTGGTTTGTGAGCCCATAACTGTGCCCATGTGCAGGGGCATCGGCTACAACCTGACCTACATGCCCAACCAGTTCAACCACGACACCCAGGAGGAGGTGGGACTGGAGGTGCACCAGTTCTGGCCTCTGGTCCGGATTCGCTGCTCCCCAGACCTGCTCTTCTTCCTGTGCAGCATGTATACTCCTATCTGCCTGCCGGACTACCGCAAGCCGCTGCCGCCCTGCCGGTCCGTGTGCGAACGGGCCAAGCGAGGCTGCTCTCCTCTGATGAGCCAGTATGGCTTTGAGTGGCCTGAGAGGATGAGCTGCGAACAGCTGCCCCAGCTGGGTGACGAAATCCTGTGCATGGACCAGAACAGCAGCGAGACCACCACTCTAGCTCCACCTTTCCCAAAGCCGACCCCTAAAGGACGGACCAGACCGCCCAGTCCTCCGCAGTGTGACAGAGAGTGCCGCTGTCGAGACCCCCTTGTCCCCATCAAGAGGGAGTCCCACACCCTGTACGGTCAGGTCCAGACCGGCCCCCTGCCCAACTGCGCCCAGCCCTGCCACCAGCCGTACTTCTCAGCCGATGAACGCGCCTTCACCAGCTTCTGGGTGGGACTCTGGTCGGTGCTGTGCTTCATCTCCACCTTCACCACCGTCGCCACCTTCCTCATCGACATGGAGCGCTTCAAGTACCCGGAGAGGCCCATCATCTTCCTGGCTGCGTGCTACCTCTTTGTTTCTTTGGGGTACATCATCCGTCTGGTGGCGGGTCATGAGCGAGTGGCGTGTGGCGCAAGCAACAGCATTGGTGGTGACCAGCTGCACATCCTCTACGACACCACCGGCCCCGCTCTCTGCACGCTCGTCTTCTTGTTGGTGTACTTCTTCGGCATGGCGAGCTCCATCTGGTGGGTGGTGCTGTCCTTCACCTGGTTCCTGGCTGCAGGGATGAAGTGGGGCAGCGAGGCCATCGCAGGATACTCGCAGTACTTCCACCTCGCCGCTTGGCTCATCCCAAGCATTAAGTCCATCGTCGTCTTGGCTCTCAGCTCTGTGGACGGGGACCCTGTGGCTGGAATCTGCTACGTGGGGAACCAGAGTTTAGAGAATCTGAGGGGATTCGTACTCGCACCTCTTGTGGTTTACCTCTTCACCGGCTCACTTTTCTTACTCGCCGGCTTCATTTCTCTCTTCCGCATCCGGAGCATCATCAAGCAAGGAGGCACCAAGACCGACAAACTAGAGCGGCTGATGATCCGCATCGGGCTCTTCACGGTGCTCTACACTGTCCCCGCCACCATCGTGGTGGCCTGCCTGGTCTACGAGCAGCACTACCGGCCCGGCTGGGAGCGAGCCCTGGCGTGCACCTGCCCGTCTGAGCGCCAGCGCTTGGGCCCGGACTACGCCGTCTTCATGCTCAAGTACTTCATGTGCTTAGTGGTGGGCATCACCTCAGGGGTTTGGATTTGGTCAGGAAAAACCCTGGAGTCCTGGAGGAGGTTTGTGGCTCGATGCTGCCCCTGCTGGCCGCAGAAAGCCACCGCGCCACCCTCCATGTACAGTGAAGCCAGTACTGCTTTAACTGGACACACTGGGACTGGGCTGACGTCAGGGATCTACCACAAAGCTGCTCCGTCGCATATATGAACTGACTGCACTGTTAGCAGAACCGATGTTTATAAAGTCGCCTCTCTGGACGCAAAAGTATCCAAACACCCAGAAAGTGAGCGTGGACAAACAGCTGCAGGACTGCGTGCATCATTTGAATTTCTGCTCTAACAAAACCTACAACACGAAACACAATGGACCGAAAGAGTTTGAGCTAAAAAAGGGAAAAAAATGCAACAACGTAAATAAAAGGATTATAAATGAAAACACCTGATATTTAAAAGAGTTTGACTTTTGTGAAAAGTGACTTCGGCAGTTGCTTTTCCGAGAGGTCCGGTTGACCAAACTTGACATTTGCTGAGAAAACAACCTTCAAACCTGAACAGTTACACACATGCGTATCCTGAGCACTGAGAGACACAAACCTATTTATTTATGTACATATTGTATAAATTTACTGTAAAGACAATTAGCTGTATAGTGTGATATGTTTAGTTTGTAACCAACAAATGCCACGAGCTAAGTGTAGGACACCAGAGAGACAAATGTTGTCTGGTTTGAGTTGTATAAACGTACATAAATGTGCTGTTTGATGTCAGTGTTTGAGTGTGAAATCTGGTGTGTTTTGTATGATTTCAAACTGAAACTGTGCTGAGAAACTGTTTGTTCAGGTTTTCTCAGATGTGGAAGTTATCTGAGATTAGGAAGATTTATCAGTAATTCAGTCTTTATGATGGATGCTGTTTTTGACCTCTACGCTCTGTTGTCGGTTTACATCCCACCTAAAGTCACTAAAGTCTGTCTCTGAACTAGTTTTGCTCATGTTGTGTGAACTAACGGCACCGACTGATCAGGTTACAGCTGCAGGGTGAAGCTGACCTCGGTCTTTACTCCCACCTGCTGGTTTAGAGTGGAGCTGCTCACTGTTCTCCACACACACACACACACACACACACACACACACACACACACACACACACACACACACCCACACACACACACACACACACACACATCAACATTAGACCACAGACCCTCAGGTGAAGAAGTTTTATCACCAAAACTGTCACAAAAAGGTATGATTTATAGAAAAATAGTAGATTGCGCTGTAACCACTATAAGAATAATATGATTTCTCTTTTGGCAATTCTGTGGACCTCTAAAAGGTCACTGAACCTCACTTTGAGAACCATTGCTTGACTTTAACAGTCATTTCATGATGTAGACTTTAAGCAGAAATGTGTTGGTGTCACAGACTGATAGATCTTTTAAATAACTGGTCAATAAACTGATTAGACAATGAACAGAAACGTGGTTTAAATAATTGACTAATTTGTTATTTAAGGCAGAAATGCCAAAAAACAACTTAAAAAAATATAAGAATAACATTAAAAATAACATTATAAATTTAATATCTTTGAAGTTTGGATTGTTGGTTGGAAAAAACAAAATCACTGAAGTAGCTGCCTTAATAAAAGGCCTTTCCACTATTTTATAGACCAAAAACATTTTAAAAAAAAAATCTAAAAAAAAACAAGAACCAGCAGTTTAATTAATAATGAAAATTCTCATTATTTGAAGCCCCACTTATTGTTTAAATTTGTAATTTGAACATATGATTTTACCTAATGCATTGTTTTTATACATTCTTTTGACATACATTTTAATGACTTTAAACAAGGTTTATTAATCCCTTTTGAAGAAACAGTGCTCAAATAATTTGTAAATTCTCAATAAATATAACTAAATGATAATATTTTCGATCTCTTTTTCCCCTTCTACAGGTTAGATTTGCTGCTTTTCGATGATCCTTTGAAAGTGGTAAAATTTAATATTTTGGGAGTTTGGGGCTGTTGGTTAAACAAAAAGCTCTTTTAAAAGTCCACTTTGAATATTTGTCATTATATTTGACTTTTTATGTTTCTTTATGGAATAATTTGCTATTTCCTATTATTCGGTAAAGCTGCACAGAGTTGTTTAAAACATAAATTCTGCAGAACAAAATCTCATCAGCGGGGATCTGTGGTCTAATGGGGACCGTCATCATTTTTAAGGGCCTTGACAACGTTAACTGAAGGACGTCTGTGTCTCGTCACAGATGTCACAGTAATGCTTCTCTGAGTGTTAGAGGACAAACTGTCCTGAAGTAGCCTGAAACTGAAACAAACAAAACCACAAACAGAAAATCCCTCTCACTATGTTAACCGCACGACAAGACAGAAAATTAAACGACAGATTTGGTGAAAATGTGGCACATGTATTGTTTTCTGCTGTGGTGGTTTGTGTTGTTTAGACTACTGTGTCCACACGATAGATTATATCTCTAATTTATTAGCCTGATTTGTGCGAGTGAATGTGATTGTATGAATGTGAGTGAGCGTTTGTAAAAACACATTTAGTTTTGTTTCAGAGTAAATCTGCTTTCATGTTGATAGAGTTCCTCAAACAATATTAAAATTTTAAAAAAAGGTAGATTTTGATTCATATTGTGGAATTAAAACTGAGTTGATCTCCAGTTTTGTGTGTGTCTCGTGTACATCTGTGTGTTTCTGTGTATTTGGGGTGACATCATTATTGCTGAGGTTTCTAGACTCATCAGGGAAACAGTTTTTTGTTTAATGCGCAAGAATACAGACGTGTAAAACAGTCTGATAATGTATATTTTAACGTGCTTATATTCAATTAAAGACGTTAATATTAGTAAATAAATAAATAACTTAAATTAAAGGTTGAATTTGGGGACAAGCTTCAGCTTCAGTTACAATCACAGAGAAAGATTAACTGTTGAATGTCAACAAATCACATTTATGGAAATCAATTACACGCTCCTACATAAAAAAGGCTCCATTTCTGATTTGAAGGCATTGATCTGAACTGGAAGAAACGTTGTCACTCACTTCGTGCAGGTTCCTGTTTTTTGCTGCCTGTGATGTCACACTGGTGGTTGCTTGCTTGCAGCACCGTCCTCCAACCAACCGCAGCCCGGAGGGACTTTCTCCACCGACAGTCGCCACATAGACTGGAACAATAAAAAAAAGACACTCATTCATTTAAACATTCATTCATTCATGAAAACCTGTTTTTACACTATAGTAAACAGAACATCTTGCTTTTTACTGCTTATAAATGATCATCACTGTCAAAATGTTTAAGTGGTTGTGGTTAATATATCTATTACATTCTGAATTTGGACACACGAATGAAATAACAAAAAGCAAAAACAAGCAAAAAAAGCTCTTCAAGGTTGCAAAAAGGGAATGAATTCAGACAAAGCCATGATTGTGACTTCTTCTGAGCTATGGGTGGGCAATATACTGTAGATAAAATCTATTGCAGTCGTGTACGTAACTTTATCACTATGTCGATAAATATTGTGATGTGGTAAAAAAAACCACTTAGGATTAAAAAATGTTAAATGAAATGTTAATAAAATTAATTAAGTAGACAAGCATGTCTGTTTTTAACTACTTCTGCACATTAAATACCTTTAAAATCACAATACATTATTATTTAAACAAACTCATACAATCATATTGCCTGATCTCATTTCAAACTGTATGAAAACCGGACTCTTCAGAGTCTTCAGATAAAAGCATCGGACTAATATTACCTCCGTTAGAGACACGTTTGATGATACAAACAAAAACCGGTAACTCTGTAGTGTTCTGTTAAACTGAAACCTGAGCGCTAAATCTCTGGCTCAGGATGTAAACAAATAGCAGCAGCTGAAAACGACACATGAAGGGGCGTCCTCTGGCTCACCTGGTAGTGTGCGCCCCATTCGGCTTCTGCAGCGGCCCGGGTTCGAGTCCGACCTGTGGCCCTTTGCTGCGTGTCTCCGCTCCCTCTGTCTCACTTCAGCTGTCTTATAAATAAAGGGGAAAATGCCCCCCCTCCAAAAGAAATCCTAAAAAAAAAAAAAAGAAAACCACATATAACAATGTTCCTCCACATTATAGTCATGTAGGTATTTAAACACAAACATTTCTTTTTTTTTTTGTTTTTTCTTTTATTGCGTGATGCAACACAAGACAGGTGAGAGACATGATGGGGACGACAATATGTGTGAGACAAAAAAGACACGGTGGGAGAAGACAAGACCAATTACTCGAACTAGTAAAAACAAATTGGTACATTGTGTTGTGTGTTGAGGGTATTGAAAGGCAATTTTGCGGTGTGTGTGTGTGTGTGTGTGTGTGTGTGAGAGAGAGTGTGTGTGTGTGTGTGTGTGTGTGTTGGAAGTAACTGGGATGGCAAAGTATATCAAAGATATAGAGTTTAAACTAAATACATACAACTAAATAACACAAACATTTCTGCACTTCTCGCTTATACTTCTGCACAGCAGCGGCTCCACAGTGTTTACGACCTGAATGCGTTTTAGTCAGTTCACGTCTGTCTAAGTGACCTCACCTGAAAACGCCCAGTTTAAACTGGTGCCATCTCCCAGTTAAGCCTCAATCTAGCCTCATCTCATCTAATCAAGGCTGTCTTTTGGGATTCTTTGACATGCAGCTAAACTAAGCTTGACAGTTATCCTGCCATGGAGCAGACTAGTTCAGCAGGTCATGTTACCATGGTTACTGAGCAGAGACTCACATGAGAAACATACATGGAAGAGAAAAAACATCGTTAACAACATCGTGCAGGATTCTCTGCTTCCTTCATCCTGAAGTTTTAAAATAACAAACAGAGGAGAGAAAGGCTGATACTTACAACTTATCCAGGAAGTTGTTGAGCTGAGGGGTGAAGCCACGCTGATCCGGACGCATCTCGTCATGTGGTGGGGGGGCAATTGCATCGTTTTGCATGGCAATATTTTATTAATACACAAATGCCAGGTATCAATTTAAAAGAAATACAAATATTAAGATTGCAAATTAAACTTTTGATAGGCTATTAGAATAAGAATAAATAAAATTAATTGCTTTTTTAAGAACAATAGACACATTTTTGCAATAAAATGACTGAAAACTTTATCATATTAGAAGAACACATGCTGGTGAAGTTTTCCACTCTGGATATTTTTGCGGTTTTAAAAATGTAATAAAATGCAATATATTCTAATTTATATTATAACAATACTAAAGCCATCATATAATTTTATTGCAATTTTTTAAATGTGTTGTGATATTGTGATAATAATAATAATAATAATAATGGCTTAATCTGTTGGAAATAGCTGCCTTTTCTCCCCTGAAAGATAAAAGTTGCCATTCACAAAAATGCATTCATTCATCATGTTTCAGACCACGCACCCAAAGAAACCTGCAACTCAAGCTGGTTGTACTGATTAAAGCGAGCTGAACACTAATGGTGGCAATCTTTAAGAATTTTTTTTTTTTTTCCCAAACATGATTTCTTTTTTTTCCACTGTGATTACTTCCTACTTTAAGAGCACAGCATATTTGTAATGATCCATAATGTAAATAAATATTTTAATGATCTTTTATTGATATGACAGTAGTGTATAGAGGAAGATATATAGAGGATGTTGTTTCTCCATCCAATTAGTTCAGCCGTAAAGAACGAACAGCTCAGTCTTACCAAATTACTACAGCTGATCGTATTGTCGATTTTGACTTTTTTCTGCATCAAGACACAATCTTTCAAAAGAAAATCGAAACGCTTTTTAACAAAAAATGTTTTCCCCCTCACTCACATTCACAACCACAACACATCCTGATCACCAGCCATACAAAACAATTTCCAATTACAAAATATCTTTGTTACATGATTAGTGTTTATTTAAAATACTCCATCTGCAAATGTTTTTTTCTTTTATCAATTAAAAACAAGACAAATTTCACAGCTAAGTAGCCTACATAGTAAGCAAAAAGGAGGGGAGTATCCATCAGTCTCTGTTTCCCCTCGATATCTATGTAGTTTGTTCGAGAGCTCTGCTCGGGGGCCGGGGACAAGCACGGGTTTGTAATGTGATGACGGGCTCTTTGAGGCGGGGTCAGGATGGCAGGATTTGAGGGACACAATACTGAGGGAGGACAGTGTGAACCCAACCTACACTTTGTTGACCTAACTGCTACATCCAGCCACTCGGTAGCAATACTGATCCAGAATCTGTAATCTCGCTCCTTTTTGACGACATAAAGTTTATGTGGAAAGTGAAACGGACCCCTGATTGGCACTCCTGAATCCCAAACAAATTATAACAAAAGGTTACTGCTTACTTCAGCCAACTCCTGCAGAATATTTATCGTTAAATACTTCAACATGCTGTGCGCTCCACCCAAATTCAATTATAGAGAACTTACTGAAATATAATCCAACACCACTGGAACAGTAAACACGTCTTTTTTTTTTTTTTTTTTTTACACTCTCAAAATGAACTTTTGGTGTTAAATCTAATTTACAAAGAACAAATTTTGCATTTGATGTGACGGTCCTATTAAAAAAAAGGATGTATCTGGTAATGATCTTTATTTCCTTACTGTCAAAAAATCTCAACAAAAGACCAAAATCAACAATAATTGATCAGACTGTCAGATATTTTCCGTGTATTGAAAGTCTGAATTATCTTAATCCTCTGTGAGCTTTGTTAATATTCATACACTGTTAAAAACAAATCAATAAGCCACACCTTGTGTTGGGAACCGTACATACCTCTATGCGAGCGGTACCTACCGGACCAAATTGCAATGCAATTTCGGTGCCAGATTATGTGCGTAGTGAGCGTGCAAGTGAAACAGGTTAAAGTTAGGCTGTGGGGTCGGAGAACAGAGTATGAACTCATTGCAGTGCAATGTGCATACGGTTTAGGTTATCTGTCAGCTACAAGTTTGCGTGTCTTGCTTGCCACCTGGTGATTAATGAAGTGGGGTTAACCCCGAAGTTCACGAGCAACAGCCTCACATTTGAACCTGACCAGGCTCACTTATCTTATTATTAGTAATAATAATCTCCAGGGCTGCCTCTTTAAAGCCAGAGACTTGAAACATTAGTCAGACATCCTCAGTCGAGCGCTCTTGACTTTAACAGCACTCTTTGCAGCTGCAGACATGCAGGCAGAGGCACGGAGGAGGAGAGCGACCGCACCATAACGTGAACAAGTGGTGAATTTACAGCTCACAGCAAATTAATCCGATACAGTCTCTGGCTTTTGGTTTATATTTAGTGTCTGTGAAAAATGTTGTTGCGCATTTGCATCTTTAGTGCTGTTAGGTTGTTTACTATATTACACAAATGCCACTTTCACACTGAAAGTCCCATAGTCAGTTCAGATTTTAAAGCTTTGGAGAGAAACAAAAAAGAAAGAAACATTGGATAAAGCACCGAAAAAATTAAATAATAGAGAAATATCTGGCTGTTGAGTCTCTTCCTGACTCAAATTTATTCTGCTGTTATTAGTACTGTAACCGTTATTTAGTATTAAACTAACCTGACTGAGTTAGGTTTTATTTTTATGTACTGTATGTCAATAGTGTTCTATTTATCTTTATATATTTAAGTATTATTAGTAAAACTGTTAAGAGTAAACATTTACTTCAATTTCAAGTTTAAATCGCTTTTGCAAAAAAAGCTGTTCTTTATGTTGTTAACCATATTTTTGTGCGCTATTGATGATCGCCTTTTTAAGGCTCCAATTAGGCACCAGAACCGTTTTCAAAGTGTCGTCTTAGCACCAGTATCGCAAAAATAAAAAAACAACTAGCAAAATAGTTCCTTTTTCTCTTATTTGATCTAACCTGAATAAGTAAGGCTGCAGTTGTTTTTGCATTTTTATCTATTTTTATTTTTTCGGAGACCATATTCCTCCCATGCAATGAGCCCCTCACAGGATGGAATAAGCACCGCGCCCCTGAAGTAAAGAGCAGCTGTGTGTGATCACCACAAACACACAGCTGCACTTCTACTCCATTGTCTAAACACATTGTTGATTTTGGTCTTCTCATGAAATTTTGTGACAACTAAAAAAACAGAATAACACCAGGCTGCAAGGAGTAATTCAAATATTTTGGGGGATAAATTACATTTTTATGACGATACAAGGACGACCCCTCAGAGACAACTGCAGGAGAGTAAGTCCTACTTAACACTTTCTCCAGGAAATAAGGGACAAGTAAGAAATAAATAAGGAATTTATAAAACAATAGTTGCGTGGTTTTAGGTTAACACCTCAATTTCAAGTGTAATTTGACAATCACGCAGCTCGACAGCTGTTATCAAAGTTACCGTTTGCGGAGGTCATACAGTAGCATTTCCAACCTGAATCTGAGTCTGATGTGGAACCTGTGGGGAGGCTACGACTGTCCGGGGCGGTCTGTGGGTTTGGAAATGAGCGGGCAGCACTCTGGCCTATGACAGCACAGCGTTGGAGCGTCGTATACCTATCAGGTTGTCTGCACTGAAGGATCGTCTCATTGCTGCTCGACTCAGGTCCTTATACTTGTCTTCACAAAGTCTTGAAATGGCCTGGATGGAAAAACACAAACGCAGTTACAAAGGTCCTCAAAGAAAAACGCCAAAACGATCATTGTGCTTACATTAGAAGAGTGTGAATTCATAAGACACTTTGTCATTGTAGATACACAACAAAATATATTTGGTTACTCTCAAGCTGACAGCTGCACGCAAACACAATAAAACATTAAATAAAAGCAAAGTTAAAACGTCAAGACAACATAAAAAAAGGTAAAACCACAAATAATGACAAGACTAACAAATATCTCAAAGCATATATAATAATAATAATACACAGTGTGTCCTACATGTCAATTAAAAAATAGCAGCAGTTGGTTAAAAGTGCATTATGTGGGTAAGTGTGTGTGGATCAGTGTGTGTGGATCAGTGTGTGCGTGTGTGTGTGTGTGTGTGGAGGACGGGGTGATGGAGGAAGAAGCTGTTCCTCACTCTATTAGTCCGGGTTTTTATGGTTCTGTATCTCGTCCTTCATAGTTACAGGACAGACTGACCGAGGCCTGGATGAGCTGGGTCCCTGCTTGTACTGCTAAACTTCAGAGAGGTGAATATTACAGGTGCATCATAGTGACACAGAAGACCAGAAGTTACTGATCAACGTCACTTCTCGTCGCTCACCTCTAGTTTCTGGGCGCGTTGGTTGTTGAGAGGCTCCAGGGGGAAGTTGAGGTTGTTGTCATCAGCCAGCTGCCGCAGATCAAAGTAGTACTTGGCGTAGACACTGGCTGGCACGTTGATATTAAACTGGAGAAGTTCCAAGAAGTGGCGCTCCATCTCGTTCCTGGAGGGTGAAAAGAGGCCTGAGGGTTATTCCAGACGGCCAAAACTTCATACGGGAACTCGCTCTGATAGCTCTTCTCTGAAATGAACAGGGATGCTGGTGTCCTCTTACAGGGGGGGGGGGGGGCAGGTTACACCCTGAACAGGTCGCCAGACTATCACAGGGCTGACACACAGACAACAATGCATTCTCACATTCACACTTCAGAGCAATTTAGAGTCACCAATTAACCTGAGTTTGCGCAATGTGAAAAAGAGACACGATGACGTGTATAAATTTTGATCAGCTATTTGGGAGACTGTAAACTGTTGATAGCTATTCAACAGACGCCAATATTTTTCTTCATCTGTGGTTACCGCTGACACGATTTTACGAAAGAAACTGACACACTGTGAAAGTCAGCAGGAACTCGGTCATTTATGCAATAAATCTGAAAACTGAACATGGAAGTGCTGATAGAGGAGGAATCACAGCTCTGCCACAGAGATCACACACACACACACACACACACACACACACACACACACACACACACAGCATCAGAGCTCATCCTTTTTCCAGACTACAACCTCCATCATCCTTCCTCCTCCTCCTCATCATCATCACAGTCATGAGAAAAGCTAAGGGAGGTGGTCGCCAAGGAGACCGCATCTAGGATGCTTTGTTGGTCAGCAAAGGTGGTGAGAGCGAGCGTGAGTGTGTGTGTGATGTCTGGTCTCCCGGGGCAACTAATGGAGTGGGCGAGAGCCGGGGCCATTATGTAGAAGCAGTGAGAGCACTTGAGACCCTCCCCTGCATTTCTCTCCGTCTGTCTCTCTGTTTCTCTCTCTACCCTTCTTCCCATCCCTCCATCCGGACGCGATCGCGCTCACAAAGACACTTCAATGGCAGCAATGAAAACAGAGCCGAGAGAGTGAGGGTCAGACGTATACGAGAGGAGAGAGAGAGTCACAGAGGGATAGGGGCTCACGGAAATGCAGGCAGTGCACGCACCTTTCCAAATCACAAAAAAACAAGGAGGCACTTTCAACCTCTCTTATACACACACAAACACACACACAGGAAAAGCAATTGTAGGAAATAAAGCCAGGGTGCTCCAAGTGCAGCCCCTGGCCTCTTCACCGGCTTATAGCCCGAGCGACCGCAGAGATGCTGCCGCAGCCTCCATCTATCTCTGCACGTCTCTTCTGTCTGCTTTAAGTGCATCTTTGTTGTTACATTTCTTTTATTACGAGGGAAAGCATGTAGTGCCTGAACCATCCTGTATTTGTTAGGAATCTCTTTTTTTTCTTTAAAAAATCTGGAGCTCAGACACACAAACACCCACAGCAACCAAATTTAGAGTTGAATTTGAAATATCAGCCACGATTCAGGGAAAACATTTTTATGTTTCAGTCAAAGCTGTAGTTGGTAACTTTTATAAAAAATATTTGTCATCTTTGATGTAACTGGAGCTACAGCAAATGTTCTCATTGTACAAACAGTTTACATGTTTCTCAAAACATTTTAGGCAAGAAATGAGTTTGGTTCATGTTTGATGAGTGCTGCCAGATTCAACAGTTTGATCGCAGCTATTGAGCAGTGACTGACATGATTGACAGCTGTGGCAGATTTTAGCAAATGATATCAGCAGGAAGAGGAGGAGGGGCAAAAATACAACAGTTTTAGCGACGATGACATAAAGTTATTCAACTGTAGCTGAATCATGACTCATCCGTGTATTATTTCTATAACTTTCACACCCACTTCACCCTGTGACCTGCCAGCTTTGGAGAGGTGAGGGAGGAGCCGACATTTGAATTATTTTTTCCATACTGACAACTTTTTCTGTTAGTTTTCATGGAAACAACATCGAGTGCAACACTATGAATGTCTTCCAGGCACGATGTGCATTTCCTTGGATAGCGAGCTCAACATATCTTACTCCTCTTACCTTCTCCTAATCAATCCATCATTGAAGGTTACTAGTACCAATATGATTGTTAGCACTTTCCTGAATCGATTCTTGGTAAAAACAAAATGAACAATTAATCGCTAATTGAAAATATATATATATATATATATATATATATATATATATAATTTATATATAAATATATAATAAATTTAAAAAAATGCTTTTTTCAAACAATAGCAAAGGTATATTTTTTCCTTAATCAAAGCTCAGATCAACGATTAATTTATTCATTCAATTAATCGATTAAATGTCATATATTCGATTAAATTCTTAATGATCTTTAATCAATCATTGATTAATTGATATCATCCCTACCCGCCAATCACAGGCACAGTTGGTGGGTCACAGCCTCACTATCCTAGGAAAGACAAAAGTGCTTTGAGGAGAGACTATCGATAATAAAAACATTTGATTTCTGACATCTTTGGACGACACATCATATGAACTGATTGTGATGCAGAACTAGTATATATTTAATATATATATTATATTATATTAATATATATTTTCCATAAAAGAGATTCTCTGTGTTTCTGAGAGACTTAGCGAAGGTCTAAAACCTCTGCACCACTTTGTTAAATACTACAGTCAAAAGGCTCATGCTACAATCGCTGCAACCTAAACTTAAATTGAAAATGAATCTAAATAAATAAATAAATAAATTTAAACATTGTTTTTAGTATTTTCTGCAGACGGCTCCACTCAGAGAAACTGTGAGTGAAACCACTTTTTGGGTTCACATCTCCCTCATTTTAATTGTGCATCTGTATAAACTCACATGTCCTCCACAGTGATGTCTTTTAGGATCTGGCAGTAGTCCAACGTTCCACACAGCCTGGTCGTCCCAGACTTTGGAAGCCAACAGGATGGCTCCCAGGACGATTCGCTTCCAGTTGGCGGGGCAGATATCCAGCTCGGCGTAGGTCAGCAGGCGCTCCAAAGTACACCTGATGCAAAAATAATGTTTAAAAGGTCAAATTTAAATGGGAAGATGTTGGATCCAAAATCACCTGCAGCTCACCTTGTTCGACTGGCTGGGTGGGAAGAGATGTGGGAGAAAAGTAGAAAACAGTTCTCGTCCAGAGCAGACACTCAAATTGTAGTAGTAGTAGTAGTATATTATCTGTCTAGTATATTATTATATTAACTGTCTACTGTCTGGATGGTGTTAATGTTTAAACTTGTTTAACTGCATTTATACTGTCTTCTTTTGTCATGTGAGTGATCTATGTAAAAAGTTTAATATTGCTATTTCTGAAGTTTGAAGGAAAAACCAAATATCAAAATTGGGGGGAAAAAAGGGAACAGAAAAGGTTTTGGCAGCTAAATTCTTATAACTCACTTATTATTTCCTTATATGCTACCAGGGACAACATTCAGGTTAATGCTGGGTTATGGCACAGTATTACATACATGCAAATTTACCTGTGCATGTGTGTAATAGTAATACACACTAAACTATATGCATGTAACTGAACGCAACTCTATTTACCACCTAATTAATGTATCTAGTAAAACTGTAGTTGACTACTATAAACTATAGTCGCATTTTTTGGTCCTACATTTCTCATTAGAAAAAGCAAATAAAAACATCACACTTAACGTTACTAACATCTTGCTGATATTAATTGGGGCCGGCTTGCCATTTTGTAAACAGAATATTAATTTTACATCAGCACTGCAGCTTTTAGGACTGCCAGTCATGTTAAATTCAAAACAGCAAAGAAACCGTGACTGAAATTCATTTTGTTTTACATTGCTTTCTTATATTGTAACATTTTAAAACAAATGTGCTCAGTCTTTAACATCATGATATATGATGCTTTTTAAATAATCTGATGAGGAGACTGCATCGTGTGAACATAACACACTCACCTGTCATCTGCGTTATTTGGGACAAATCAGTTTGTAGGACATTACTGCCCTCTGGTGAGCAGTTGACAGAAATACCTGGGCTAAGTATTTTTGTATAAAGTCTTCTACAACTTCACCATAAACTTTACCAAATGTAGTTTTCAACTATAAGAACATTACAGACTAAAGCATCTTTATAAATGGTGTTAACTGATACAGGATTCAAAGGTACGTAACAATATATCACAGACTTCAGTGTCTGATTTGATTAAGACTGACTAGCTTTAAGTTTTTATTAAATTAAAATATTAATTAATAAAATAAATATTTAATTAATTTTTAGTTTTTTTTTTTTACACCTTAGTGCACTAAGAATTTCACTCTGGACTAACCCTTTATTAAACTCTCCACTGAGTCGCAGGAACCCAACAAAATCATCATTATTCTGATATCTCGGCGTACGCTGAAACAGATGTTGTGGACCGCAGCATCACAAAGAGACCGACTTACTAGAGTGACGATGGCACATTCTGCAGTGAGCTGTGCAGCGCTGAAGAGCGTCCTGACGAAGCGGTAGATCAGTTTGTGTTCTGGGTCGACATGAGCGTAGTCATCTGGCACTGGCTCTCTCTGTATGGGACAAAAAACACACGTCTGAGGGAACCAAGTATCATCATCTGTGCTGATCTGTCTCTTCATTCTTGCAAAGGAAAAAAACCAAAGGAAATGGACATAAGAAAACAGAAAAAGTCCAAGACCAGTCTGATACGATAGCTCCATCTTTTCATAAAGCAAAATGTGATTTATAAGAAACAGACTGTATTTGGTGTTAAATCTGTGGGGTGGTACTTTCTACCTGTACTTTCAGTCGGACTCAGAAGCAAGGGTTTGAAATAATGTATGTAAAAATCATGCTTATTTGGAAAGCTGCATGACGCTTGTTGTGCAGCTTGCCTCCGCAAATCTCTACATCTCAGGTGGTAAGTGCAAAGCTAGCATGACCCGAAGAGTCATAATCAACATATTTATAGCAAATGAACCACTTTGAAACACAACAGAAATTTCCTGTAAGATAAGGACACAATCACGCTTGCTGAAAAGCAGACACTTAGCAGTAATGTTTGTTCATCTCAGTGTTATTTCTAAAAAGGCAGTTAGATTATCGTCATCACTGATATCAGTTTTGTCCCAAACTCTCCTCTTAGCTTGGAACGGCGCTCCAAAAACCCAGCAGTGAGGGAGAGATTGGACAAACTAAAACTGAACAGAAAACATTTATAAAGAGCACAAGGCATTTTTCTCCTTCTGTATTTTTCTTTTCAAACCTGTGAAACACATCTATTTTAATGATGCATGACCACTACTGTTCATGTTTTTTACTGTTTGCAAGATGTTATGGACAGAGTGTGAACATTTTGGCCACAGATGAAACCAAAAATCTGTGCAACTAAACATATTTATTGTTCATTGTGGTGTGCCAGACATTTCAGCAGTCAGCCTGTGTGTGTGAAAACACACCCTGCACTCCTCCCCGAGCAACATTACAACCTTTAAACATGCTGGTAATTCATAATGAGTAGAACAATTGATTGTTTTCTTGTAAAGAAAAATGCTGCAGTGCCTGTTACACCTGTCCCCGGCCCTGGAAGGACCAGCATGTCCTCCTCAAATGTCCTGTTTTCATCCAAAACCCAAAAGATATTCAGTGTTCTGTCACAGAGGACTTAAGAAACATTTTCTTTAATCACTCAAACTCCTAATTCAAATATCAGATAAGTTTTATGTTAATTCAGTGGTTGTAAAAAAAAAATAGATTAATTGTTGCAGCTTTGTGAAGCATTTATAAAATAATTTACATGATATGTTAAGAAATTACCAATGTGTATGAGAAGTGGCAAAAAAATTAAAACTAAAAAACTTAAAAATGTATTATTGCAGGACCAAAAGGCATCAATGTAAAAGTTAGTTTGGAGCCCAGACTCAGGAGATTTGAATTTCAGAGAATGTCTGAAATCAAAAGAAAAAAGCTCACGCAGTATTTGGACTTAGACTGAGGTGCTGGAGCTGAATCATTATAAACGGTGGAAAAAAGCACATCTGCACATTCAAATCCAAGCAAAGATCTACTGTGAAAGCTCTCAGTCAGGTGGAATCAGCAGTCCGAGGAGCCAAGGAAACATTACTTGATTATCCTTAATGCACAACACTTCTGCCAATCACCGAGTCTTTCCTACAGCTTAAAGCAAGTCAGATTTAAGACTTTTTAAAACAAACAGAAAAACAAACACAAAAAAACATGTTTAAAAACCTATGTTAAGGACAATTTTGCCTAAATGTTTTGTAGCGACCGTTTGTCTGCAAAAATCAAACTTAAATCAAAAAATCAAATGACCACTGACGCACCATGGGCATGTTGTACACACAGTCAAAAGAAGTCCAATGTCCATTTATGATTATTGCATTTTTCTTCATTTATTCATCCAAAGAACAAGCAAAACACAGGAACAAAGACATCATGGCTCCCGCTGCCTCTCTTGCTGTTAAAAAAACATTTTGCCCACTTGTGCTACCTACCTTCCTATATTTATAACAGGTGCCCACTTAAAACATATCAGTGCAGCAAAAAGGTTAGAAGTGGTTAGAACTGAGAAAAACCAGCCTTTTGTTGTCAAGTTTTCTTTCCGATTTTTTTAAATTTAAGAATAAAACAAAAAAGATGTTACTATTTATTTTAAGATTTTACACTGCAACTTCAGAAAAGAAGACTCATAAAATAATACTGACTGTATCTGAGCATCTTTAAGATTTTTGAAATACTGATTTAAAACATTTTAATACCAAATACGGCCTTATTTTTATATTAATGAATTCAATGCCTTTCAAGACTTTTAAGGGGCCTGTGGGAACCCAAAATAAAACAGACCTGAAGAATCTCAGTCGACTGACTGATTATTCCAATCTGACTTTGAGGGGACAGCCCAAACCAGATCCCATCTCTTATCTTAACGTGGTCGTGGTTTTCCCGTCTTGGTTAGGTTCAAATTCAATATGCAGGTGAATACCAAAAACCCCCCCGAAAAACCTAATAAATGCTTAGACTCACTGACAGGTTGGAGAGATGCATTTAGTAAGAGATGACATGATAAATCAAAATAAACTTTTTGTTGATCCATCCTGCTGATGGGAGCCAAGTGATGAGACCAACAAAACCCACTGAGGAAATCTCATTATACTCACTGATAAGGGGTGCAACTTCTCATCAAAGATGTCCAGTGACCTGTCAGAGTCCCTAAAACACACACAATACATCTGTCAACACACTTTATATGCATATACCCGTTTTAGCAACATAATTTGCCACAAATGAAATGAAAAATGTGCACCTACCTGTTTTTTATGTGGTAGTATATTGCTAACGTCACACTGAGGAAGAGAGAAAATGATAGAAAAGAAAGTGTTGGTCAAAATGGCTCGGTTATGTGTCAACTTTAAGACCTGATTTCATATAGACTACAAGGATAATGTTTAACTCTTTATTAAGGGATGTTTTCTCTATCTTCCAAGAAGCATCTCTATATGAAGCGCTTATATTTGACTCATGTTTTATGAAAATCCTCCCCTTGTCATGTTATGTTGCTAATGTTGTGTTGTTGTATGTTTTCGTGCCCAGTTGGCACAAGTGTATTTGTTGCTAAAAGAAAATGAATAAAAAGTAAATAAAAAAAAAAAAAGACAGTGTTGATTGTATTGCGTGTTTAACGCTTTGATAAAAACAATCTCAATGGGAGAATAATATGCTCTGCGTGTGTGAGAGACCATGTGGTGTGATAAAAGCATTTGCACACATTCAACAAGAGATAATCCTGATGAGTCGTTTCCCCAGATTCACTGAAACAATGTCATTACAGGGGACTGCCCGAAATTAGGCGTACGAGCATCTGTTTTAGTCACGCATCCATGAAGTATTAATTCAGGATTACCACGCTGTGATGCAAGAGGATTTTCTCATGTGAAATAAGCGACGTTTGGGCAACATGGCGTGGTGTGTTCGTGTTTTTCCCCGCGTGTGGAAATTCTCTCACCATTTGATTGTGCTTTTGAGGTTTGGCTGGCTGACCGTGTTGTCGTCTATGAAGATTGTGGAACAGGAGCTGTATTTCTTTGACAGTGGACCAGGAGAAACCTAGAGACAATGAAATCACACCATCAACAACCTGAACTGATCAGAAGACGGGGAAAGTCTTGACTGCTGCAGTTTCTGGTTCCACACTTCTGAATCGCCCCCCAAATCTCTAATCTTCATTCACGCTGCCAGCAAAGCAGATTAGTTTCTGAAGTCTGATTTTTAAGACCGACTGTCTGTACTGTTCTTTCTAAGTATCAATATCATCCAGACATCACCTGTCTATCTACATGGGTTACCGTGGAAACAACCTAGGCGTTAGAAACTACTCAGCTGTGCTGAAAAAGTGTCTTTCCAACACGGAAGCATGAGCACGAGTCCGGCATTTCTCCCTCCAAACAACAGCGTAGTTGAGTCGTGATGCTAAACTTCTGCTGCAGCAGACAGATTCTTCATGTCGTCCTAAACAGCACCGCGATAAAAGCAGCAGTCTTCTCAACACTTCCGTCACTCTGGGTTTGACCCTTGAGCTGTGACTCAACGAATGCAGCTAACGACACTGTGAGTGACACAATCTGTAAAAATCCAAAATTTCAAACATTTTTTTCTGTCCAAACTTTTTTTAAAAATCAATCTGGATTAGGTGTGGGCATTTTAGGTAACATGAAGGGGTCGACAGATTATCAGCCTGAACAATTATCGAGGGCGTTATTTGGCATTTTGCCAATTATCTGTATCTGCGTTTTATTTTACTGATCGTCAGTAAAATGAAAAAGTGAGCGTATGACAACACCGGGAAAGGCAAAACCTCAGGGAGCTAGTTTTATTTGTTCTTTTTTTATTTAAATGTTCACTGAACTTTATAAAACAAAGAGTTGCTGTGAACTTGCTGTATATGACGTTGAAAGTTTCAGTTTTGATTAAACATTTGCTGAAGGCATTTAAACAAAGTTTTGTGTTGGAGTTTGTTATTTTCCAAATTCTCAAGTTTCAACAGAAATATTTTCATTTTGATTTTAAATGCATATCAATTCCAAATATTAGTTATCAGTCTCATTAGCTACTAAAAATCTGCATCGGCTCTGAAAAACCAATAGCCTTTGACCCCCAGTAACATGCATTAAATTATTATAAAGAACTTGCAAAAAAAAAAAAAGAGTGTAAATTGGCAAACAACAGAAAAAAGTGAAATTTGAAATGAATTTATTGAACAATCGTGCTTCAATTAGCTGATTCAACCATAAATCCAAAGTTAATAATAATAAAAATAGGATAAATCAGCAAAGTTAATGTCACTGCTGTTAAATCTGCAGCAGTGAAGGACCGTCTCTGGAGTCCAGAGCTGCTCTCATCCCAAACGGTTCCCCGTCTGTCCGGTTAGCACAGGCCAACACATATCATCGAACACTGAGCCACAACGTGGTGAGTCCCAAAGGACTAACAGTGACACTGAAACAGCTCGAGCCTGTCGTTTAATCCAAAAAACAGATTTAGGCTGCCAGTCTGAACGTGGTCTGGTGTTATGCTCATTAACAGCTGTTTCCCCGGTCGGCGCAGCTGAGTTATGAGCAGCTACTTTTGTTGGTGAAACTGTCTCTCGTGTTGTTTCACGGGCTTTTACGCTGACATCAGTCTAACTCCAAATTAACACTGAATATTCTGGATTTGGTATAAAAGTTGTTACAAAATTAAGATATTGAATTCAAACACAAACTATCTATTAACAGAAACAGCAAGTAAATAATGAAACTAAGTGCTTTTAAAAAACTCAACTCCAGGCCAGCGAGGACAAATCATCTTTGCACATATTATCAATTCAGCAGTCAGATTTATGATCAACACATAGATTTTGACACTTACATGACTGATATGATTTATGTGGTTGCTTTTCCTCTTGTCTCGCACTGTAATAGAAAGAGAAACACTCAACAAACCAAAGCCAGAAGCAGGAATGAGCGTTCAGAGCAGCACTGCACTGCAGCTTGTGGAAAATTAAATGCAATATTACACCTGATATGTTTTGGTGATTGTTTACTTGCAGCTAATAAACATCTACAGCAGTCTGAGTGCAGGAAAGACCTGTTTTAATCAGTTATTGACTTTATTGTTCGAGATGCTTGTGGCTTCAGCGGGTGTGTGACGCACTCCCACTTTAATGAAGCTCTACGATGAATAAGAAAGAACATTTTAACAACGGTAGCTGGACCTGCAGCAACAGGAACTGTGATTAATATTACACAGTCGTAAAAATATTGAAACGTACAGAATTAACACCTCAAGCACCGAAGACATGCTGGTCTGTGTTTCAGGAGTGTGTGTTTGCTCTTCAAAGGATCTCAGTGCAGACAGTTGATGTGAATCATTGCTGTGTGTGTGCCGTCATGTGCGGATTGCTCACCGTCTGTCTGGGACTTGCTAAGGAAGATGGTGCTCGCCCGGGCGTGGTCAGACGGGTTGGACTCCAAAGCCAGCTCTGAGAAAACAACAAGTGTACACAAGAGCTTTATAATGATAATCCGTCAACAAAAGGCCCCTTGTGCGCTGCTCAGCTCTCACTTGTGGTTTGTGATAAAGCCGAAGCAGAGAACAGGAAGCCATTAGCTGACGCATCGATCAAACGCGCTGATATTAGCACGCAGTGTAATTCTGTTAATTGTTTTCATCCACCACAAAGAAATAATGCAACACAAGTCTGTGGATTTATCGCACAACGAAAAGCCTAAGAGACGAGCAGGAAGTGAAGGTGGCTGCAGTGCAGATCTGGCAGAGCTTCAGCAGGGAAGAAAAGACTTGTCTGATTGTGTCTGCAGACCACGAGAGACTAAACAAGACTTAAGATAAAGAAATGTTAACTCTTGAATGTGCATAAAAATGTTACAATTTTTCATAGTCCACTGTCTGTTGTAAGTCAGGATTTCACCCTCATGACGACTATTTTGTTTTGCCTGAACACCAGTTTGTTCCTATAACTGTACACTGAATTTCTAGCACAGACACGTATGATTTTAATATCAATATCCCAGTAAAAACACTGAATAGAGAAGTTAAAAATCAGTGTTTTTTGGACGCTGCTCGTCACAAAGGGGCTGAGAACTACAGCGGCTGTCACGAAAACGAGAATGGCTGCATCTACAGCCAGTGTTTGGTTTGTCCATTCTGGGCTACTGTAGAAAACATGGCTGTGAAATCTCCCAGGATCAGGAGCCACTTCCTGCTTAGATATAAATGGCTCATTTAAAGGAAACAAAAACACAACAGTAATTATTTCCATTTGATTACACACTAAAGAAAACATACCTATTATAACATACTCCATTTCTGCCAATAAACCCCCCGAAATCCTACACACTGGACCTTTAAGGCTTTTTATTCTTACAAATGTGTGGGAAAAATGACATTATACAGCCAACTATTTACAGTATAATAAGTTTACATCTAAATTAATTGGTAGCTGTTGCAGCAGGCGGACTTCTTGTGTGGACATTAAGATATTTTACAGACACAACTTTACATTCAAGCAATGCAACCACAAAGACAGCACTGCTCTGCACACAAGCACGACTTAGAGAATTGTGTTTTTTAAATCTAAATCCGTGCAGACGGCACGTTACATAAAAGACAAGGGATTAGGCGATGGCAGCATTTGTGAAGTGAGGACAGCAAGAGGAGACATGAGGAATGTAGGAAGGACTGTTGGACAGATTCTGACCCTCACCCCGCCAACAGCTGCTCTCGCCGAACCGCACTCATGCTCTGCCGTCCACAACAACACGAGTGGGATGAACTGTGCGCATGTCTGGGGGTGAATGAGAAGTGGCGACACTAGGACTTAAAGTACAAAAGTGTGCTCGGGCTACATCACAGAGAAATATCTGAGATGCTTTCCCGATCGGGGGCCTGTATCCCAGCATGTGATCACAGCATGAGCAGAAAAACTGTGAGGGGGGACTGTTTGAACACGCGGCCCTTTTGCTAACCTTAAACTTTGTCTCTGTAACAGAGAGCACTGTGATGTTAAGTTAATGTCACTGAGTAGCACAGTACAAGACGCAGTTTGTGCACAAGTACACACGGGGTTCCTTTAGCTTAAAGAAAGGTTGATTTAAGATGTTTTTTAAGTAAGCAAATTGGGATTAAGTTTGAGACCAATTTTATAATAACCAAAATTGAAGAAAGCCCATTTTATTTTGCCCGAATGTTTATTGTAACATACAACATGACTTGCTTTGTCCAGTTAAAAAAGTTAGGTTATCTATATCAAATGTAGGAAAAAGGACCCTTTTAAGAGCGGAACAAATGGAAGCCAATGAAAATATTAAATTATCATAACGGTAATTTTTTGGTCTATCAACAGAAGTGGGCATATCAGGCATTTCTGGCCTGTTTTCTGGACAATTTTGTGATTCTCAATCTGCGTGTGAGATTCCACTACCTGGATTCCCACCAGAAGTTATGAATTATTTTGAGTTTTTACAACGCAACGTCAGAAAAAAAAAGATTCAATAAATCCAACTTCCAACATCTGAGCAGTTTCAAGACTTTTGAAAGATTAATTTAAGCCAATTTATTACCAACTAATGCCTTGTTTTTAATTTAATGAATCAAATACGGGAATGGGAACCCTGACATATGCTTACAAAAAAAAATCATGCTTGTTCTGGTTAAGGTACAATATCCCTCTATTTCTATATTATTTCTCTAACCCATAGGTGTAGATTTTGAGTAGGAGACACAGGGAACATCTCACTCTCAACATTTGTAAAATGTGCATTTGTCCCCCAAAATATCAATGTGACCGAGGCAGATGACTTTTATTTTGACAAAACTAATTGCATAAAAATTCACCAGAATACAGGAATTCAATTGTTAAATGCTAAAAATATTTTGCCTGAGGACTCCCCAAAGCTCCCATTTCATATGTGCCCCCCCTCAGTGTTAGAGCTCTTGCTCACCCCAATCAATAATAAACCATGGAGAAATTACTGAGGGTGGTAATTGACATTAATGCTGCAGGGCTTGTTTTTATTGCCAATCTCTGAGTGGTTAAAGTGGCGCCAAGAAGATGCGGGATTTGTTTTCATTGTTAATGTCTGACTTGGTAATGTGATGCCAGTGTGATCAACATGATGCAGTGTCCGCTGCATACTACACGCTGCAAAGAACGCCTTCGCCATTATATCATAATCATCAGTGCACTGCTGGCTCGGGGACTGCAATAAATCTTGCAGCTTGATAATAACTACAGTCTGTGTGCTTATCTCCCTGCAGCTGTTAAAGAGTAAACACCACCTTAATTAAGAATTCCAATATGTTATTTCCATGATCACGGAAAGATCAGTCAATTTTTGGGAACAAAAGCCAGAAACCAGAGAAGGAAGTCTCAAATTTGTGACGTTATTGGGTATAAAGACTGGAGCTGCGAGACCACGAATGGGAGGATTTTGTGGACCAACATAATGTTTTTTTTCATACCAGAATCAGCTTTATTTATTATAATATCGTTGTGAATATTTCATTGTCTATGGAGCAGCTCCACTTTATACCTTATGACATCACAAATTTGAGTTTCAATACTCTTGTTAGTGGATTTGGGAGAAAGTTGTTAATGTTTACTCATATTTTTGGACTGTCTTTGACCAAAGGAATAACATGTATGAATTTTTAAAATGGGCCTAGTTCACTTTTAACGGGGAACACCACCTAAATTAAGAATTACAATATGTTGTATAAATGGCCTAAACAAGTGAAATCAGTAGTAGAACAACATGAGCTACTCTCTCTCAGAGCCAGAAAACCAAAGCAGTCTCAAACTTGCAATGTCATCTGGTATAAAGCTTCTAGACTGTGACTGGGAGCCTGATTTTATCTTTTTATATCCAAATCATATTAATTCTATTGTAGTGCTCTAAGTTATGAAACAGAAAATGTACCCAAATGCTCAGAACATCCCCCTAGGCGCTTTCAGTGTCATGTGTAACATCTTTCCCAAATCATTATCTACAGAGCAGCTCCAGGCTTTTTATCCTATGAAAGGCACGTCTTTAGTCCGGCTCTCAACCCAAACTTAAATCTCAAAAATGCAATATGTGTGGCCCACCACATAATATTGGTTAAACAAGTGGGACCATTTCACATTGTTTTCTTTCACCTCACAATGGCAGGACTATCATACAGTTTGTAGACATGCATCAAGTAGGAATTATGCAGGCAGACCGATGTGTTTTCATAAATTACATAAACGGCAAACTCGGTTACGGGACAGCAGACATGTTCACAGCAAAGAGGTGTAAACTCTTTCAGGAGCGGTGAGAAACTTTTTCAGTGAATGATGAAACACTTGCGTTTGTCTTATTTATGTTGACCTTTTTTTTTTTTAAAATAACCAATTTGAGGCGAAAAGCAGCTGGGTACCTGTTTTTTTTTTAATTTATTTATTTTATTTTATTTTTTTTACATGATCTAATCTGGCCCCAATTCAATAAACTTGGACACCCTTGCCCTATGACATCGCAATTTTTAGTTTCAGCACTTTTGTTTGGGGATTTGGGAGAAATCTGTTAATGTTTACTAATAGTTTGGGACCATCTTAGACCATAGGAATGACATTTTTAATTTTGAAAATGGGTGTAGTTGCCCTTTAAGTTGTTGCATGATATTACACTAATGACTGACATTCTTTGTGTGTCAATAATTGAACAGGGGCCCTTTATAATACTGATACAAATAACATGGTGTGTGTACATATGCAGTGGATATTTGCCAACTCGGCCATCAAAGTCATTCTTAAAGTCATGCAAATAAGCTCCTTCACTTTGGCAGTGACAAGATTAAGATGAGCCTCCCTATGAACAAACAACATGGGTGGGACACTTAATGGGCTCAAACACAGAAAAGGAAAAGTTCAAACATCACATGTGTTGGGAATCGGGCAGATACATACCATCAGGGACCTCTCTGTCGCTTATGTGCTGCAGGTAGGGCACGGTGTTATCATCGCTCACTTCGGTGCTGGTCTGGAACTCCTCCAGCCGCTCCGCCGGTTGTCTCGACGGTAGTTTGGGGCTCGACTCGGGGGAGACGCAGCATGACACCGTATTCCCCATTCCGTAAGCTTCACACTATCGCAGCCAAGTCCAAGCAGTGCAAATATTCGTGGCTAGCTAAAGTTAGCTTTCCCCAGCTTCATAAACATTACCGGGCTTTGTCAGTATTAGCACAACACTATCTTTGCGTGCTAAATCGCCGCTGTCCACCAACTCCCTGGAATCGCATTCCTGTCCATCCGAGGGTATGAAGTGTAACAGCCAAACAAGAGTTAGCCACACAGGCTCACCCCGATGCACCAAATCTGTGTCGTCTCATGTAATGTTCGACGTGTTCTTGTAATAAAAGCAAGCACTTGTTAGTTAAATGCACCCGGTCGCCAATTCATTCATTCATTCATTCAACCTGCTTGAGTTTCGCTGCTAGGTAGCTAACTAGCATTGTAGCATGCTAGCTAACTAGTTAGCGTGCAACTTTTTTACTACTCCACATTAATCACACTTTTGACTGTCGTGTAAACACAATTGACTCTATAAAATAAACGACTTAAAACCGCCAAATTCTGGCAAACACATTTCGCGACACTTTCCAAACAATCCCGCAGATGTCTTCTTGCACTCGCACCGGTGTGTAGCCAAAGCGAGCCCGAGGCTTCTGCGGCCTCCAAAGGAAATGCAGATAAAGAGAGGAAAATCCAACACTTTAGGCGAAATTTTCTCAAAGAAGTAAGGTTGACTACGCGTTATTCCGGTTTCTCATAAGTCAACCGAGTCTGTAGTTTATCCGGAGTCCCCAAATAGTTTCCCCACCCGGTCAGATTTGTGCTGGATGATGCGTTACTCCCCGCCACCGCCGCCATCTGTTGCCGGAGCTCACATACGGCATTACTTGGCACAGAAATGATGTAGCCCCGCCCACTTGGGAATTCCTTTCACTCCCATTGGCTGAGAAATCAAAATAAAAATCTTTTGGAGCCGCTCATTGGCTGATAGAGCTGTCCGTTGGAGACGATTTAAACCGATGAACTGTATTTACAACGCTACTATTTTTGTATCGTCACCGACCCACACCCTTTTTTGACAGTGAAAACTGAGGCCCGTCTTCTATTGCACGGTCGACCTGTCAATCAACACACCCCTCCCCATTCATGCAATATGAAATATAAGTTTTTAAGGTTTGTTTTAAGGGGAAATATTGGATTTTCTAAGAAAACACACAAATACATTACACTGACACATAAGTAACATGGTGCTTTGCAAAAAATAAATCATAAAATTAATTTATAAATAAAAATGTTACGCTATGGAAGAAAATTAGAGACATAAATATTTGAATTTTTAAGGCCACTGAATTCTGAATTCAGTGAATTATATATATATATATAATTAATATAATATATATTATATATTCGCATTTTAATAATGTATATTTTATACACATTTTTTTGCAGTCTTAATAATTTCACATCCAAAACTTCAAGTATCATCAATAAAATAAAAATTTGATCAAAATTTAAATTCAAACATTAAATATAAACAACCTGAATCTATTTCAATTGTTGATATTTTATTTATTTTGTTCAAATTTCTAAAACAATTTTTGGATATGAGTTTTTGTACATTAAAAAACATATAATTCATAACAATAAATAAATTAAACAAATTCAGTGGTGTTTAAATTTCAAATTTCAAGTACTGTTGAAATTCAAATACTTATGTATCTTATTTGCTTTCATTGCTTCTACCCAATAGAATGTAAATAGTTAAATTTAACTCCATCATGACCAGCTGGAACCTTTAAGTACTGCATACACATCAATGCATCAGTAATACTGCAATATTTAAAAGTTTTAATGCATTACATTAACTTAAATGTCTATTTCATAATGTGAACAAATGGTAAACAGCTTTTAAAAATGGTGCTTAATTTAAGTAGTTGTACTTTATTGTTTTTAAATTGTAACCCTTTACGGTTCATTGATGTATGCCATGAGTGGATTGTTTATATATAATTGATAAATTAACAATAAAATACATAACAATCTTCAAGAGAAGTTTATTGCGACATAGCAAGTGTTTACAAAAGAGTGATGTAATGTCAGAGTAACAGCACTTTCCAATAATGGGCTGGTATAGTTGTATAATGTGACAATGTCAAAACAAAGTTTATAATGCATCATTTGGTGACCTTGTCTCTACAAGATACTATACAATACATAGCATTTTATATTGATAACTTGTAAAAGTGGCAATATATAAACTGATCACATTAAAAGTTAGAAAAAATGTTATTATTACTGTTCTAGAAATTCTCTATATATACTTTTACACACATGGATATCAATCTGTTTCATGCACAAGTGAGGCCCGTGGGTGTTAACCGTTCTGGCACAGAAATGAAAACACTTTTGGTTCTTTTGGAAAAGACATTGTGTAATTGCACGACATAGTTGAGCGGACCATATCAAACAAACAGAAAAAAGATTTTTTTTCAGCACCAGCACTGGATGTGTGAATTACAAGATAGACTTACAAAAGTTCTTTTTAATCTAAGTAACTCAGGTATAATAATGGCACCGGTTTCTAAAAGTTTGAAGCGCTCCCCAGCTCCACACACATTAACCCCTTGGCAATAATTTATTTATTATTCCCTAATAATGAGTCCGTCAAATTTTCTCTCCTCTCCTCTAAAATAAGCTTTAAGATCAGCGAGGCCAAAGGTGTGGTAACATGTACAGCTGCTGTGCACGCTCTGTTGTGGGTCAACATGAGCTGATTCATATCATATTTTTTTTCAAATATTAAGTGCTGTGCAATTTCTTTCGCTGATTTAACCCTTTAATCCTCTATATATTACAAATACATACTGTACAATATCAAAAATGTTTTAAACTATAAAAATAAAACTGGCAGAGCGATCATGAACTGATGATCTTTTAAAAAAGTAATATAAAACAAACAAAACACATTTTAAGGAACACGTTGTAATTGTTACAGCGAGCATTTAGCCTGGCCTAAATTTCCTCAAACGTCACGACTGATTTTAAAACTTACTTGTGAAAGACAGGAAACAGATTCGTAGTCAAAGTAACGTTAACTCAAGGTCCGCTCATGAGTTTTCAACCAAAAAAATACAAAAATCAGACATACTTCGTCACATAACAACAACTGAGCATTTGAGATTTTTGGAAAACGCCACAGAACGACGCAGGGATGACTTTTTTGTCGGGCAACCCGGAAGTTAACATCGCCTTGGTTGCTTTGTGAAAAAGTCGATGGTATTTCTCTGCTGGATTTTGGATCGTTGCAGAAAACAAACTCTAACAAACAATCGTTTATGGTACACATTTTGTGCAGCATGATAATCTTCACAAATGAACAACACTTTTAGGATTTTTGAAGCCTAAATGCAATCGTTAACAGTTAAAGATGACATTTGCGTGAATTTAACGTCACCACCACAGCGATGCTGTAAAGCCGTGTTCTGTGGTGACCTTTGAACCCTAATTTAGCCATGACTGCCTTTTTTAACACAAAAAAGCTTAAAAACTCGAGAATATCTTCGGTTGTAGAACAAAATGTGAAAATCTCTTTGAGGGATCCTACAGCTAAAGGCAAATCAGATTTAAGACTTCAAGACTCCACTCGCAGTGAAATTTAAGACCAATTTCACAATAACTGAAGATATCTGTTAGGGAAAGGGACAACTCAGGCCAAATGTTACTGTAACATAAAACATGACTTGTCTTGTCTCGTGGTGGAGACAAAAATAGAACAGAAGTGGGAATTTTTTGGGGCAATTTTGTTTTGATCTGAAAGTGAGATTTCATTTCCTCTATTCCCATCATACCAGTATGAGTTTAAACCGTGCTGCGAAATCTTGGTAAGTTTACTACTTTCCGTTTAAATCTGCACTTCCCTTTGTCGTTTCACTATCCTGATGTCTGTGATGTGAAAGGCAGTCGCTTTTATTTTCTTTTTTAATAGATATCAATTATTTAGATATTTTACATATTACATAAAAAAAATCATAAATCATAATGTCTTAGCATTTTAAGAACATGTTAATACCAATTAAGGCCTTATTTTTAGATTAATGAATTAAGTGCCTTTTAAGACTTAAGGAGTTGTTCATGTTTGCTAATATTTAGGCAACAGAAATAACGTGTTAACGTGTGAATTTTGAAACTGGGTGCAGTTCCTCTTGAAGAATTGTGTTAAACACAGACGGTATTTCGAGCATCTGACTAAAAATCCATTGAAATAACATCAACTTTGAAACCAAAAATACAAAAATACTAATTTCCAGATTTCAGGACTCGTTCCTGCACAACTCTATTTAAGGACCTTGAGTTAAATAAGTTACCAGGATATAACTCCAACGCGGTGAGTGCGCAAAGTTCAACAGTTACTTTTTATAACAAAATCAGAGTATCTGACACCCCAAAAAAGACAAATATTTTTGTTTAGAGAGGATTCAGGTTATTTTCCAGTCGAACAGAACAAATACTTGAGTTGAGGATCAACTGACTGACCTTTATCTAAAATTAACATCTGGAGTAAATTCATAGCAAAATAAGAATACAGTAAAATAAAGATAAAAAGGGCTCCAGTGAAAAGGAAAGTTGTGCTTTCATTTGATGAATCTGAAGGTATAAAAAAAACGGATGGAGCCACTTCTTACGCAGATCAATGAGATAAAAATACATTTACAGTTAAGAACATGTTTGGCTGAGTTTGAAGCCACTGAGCTTTCTGATTTGCAGTTTTTGAGTAAACAAACAGTTAATTATTAAATGGATGTATACTGCGGACCCCGACTGCTCTCAACAGACTCGCTCTTCTCTACAAACAAACACTGCAGATCCTTAACAGAGTACAGCAATCCAAAATATAACATCTCCAACAAAGGCCTTTTCTCATACACTTAGCTGCCATGACGGTGGTAGGCCTGGTGGATCACATGAATACACACATACACTGTCTTCTATTATACATCGACGTATGTTACAAATATGCAAAGTTGGTTTTATACAAGCCATAAGAACATTTTCCATATCAAATCAACAGAAATACATGAGGTCTACACATGCTGTAGAGTCTATGTACAGTAAAAAAATAAACAGACAAGTACATACATGTATCTTCTCAAAAACCACACACAGTCCCACAAAAGAGATCTCTTTTCAACACATCTTAACGGATTATTAGTGTTAAACTCACGTAGTTGTAGCCTTTATCTCCACAAAGAATCTGCTACACATTAAAAACATGGCTCTGCAATCTCACATAGTGTCCATATTTTACCACCATTTAACAGACTTGGCAAAACAGTCACAATATTATCAAACACTTAAAAAGAATATGTTATGGAAAAATTGCTAACTTTGATCAAGGTGGTCTTTTTTTTTTTTTTTTTACGCAAAACTGAGAGTTTGCTGTGGCACAATGAAACGATGCGAGACCTCAAATTTATCTCTAGCTAGGTTTGGAAAACATCTAGGTCTCAGGTGTTAAAATTGCTCAAAAATGTGCATTTTTGTACAACCTGGATCTTCTTTTTTTTTAAAATATTTCTAGACATCACACCCATCTGTTATAAAAAACATTTTACTCAATCAGTTAACTGCTGATATCTGGGGACACAGCGAGCCACAGGAGCTGAGTTATGAAAAAACCTCCAATAATTTGAGCCATGAACACACCTGATGTGCTTTGCCTTGAAAAACTACTTGTGTGCAGAACTGCAGCGAGCCGCTCAAAGCTCAACCATCGAGTAGTTCTGCAACGTTTTCTTTTTTCTGTGCAACAACCAGATTAGGAAGTAACTTTTGATGGTACCTATTATGCTTTTCTGTATTTTGTGTCATAAATGTAACGTAACAGGTTTGGATGTTCATATTAAACGTGGCCAGAGTTCTAATAAACGAGGTAAACGTATGTAAAAGTAATCCCTGCGGGCACAAATCTCAGGATTTCAACTGTTTTTCTACTGAAGTTTCTAGTGTTTTCTCTATTTTGGCAACAGCATGACGTCATAGTGCATGCTTTGAAGCTTTTTTGGGGGATTTCTTGATAAAAAGTGAAGCTTTTCTCCGTTCCAGTCATTCCCTGGCTGCCATGACGGTGCAGAAACACAGAGATACAAAAGACCTAGAAACGCTGACAAATCAGAGCAGACTTGACTTTTTTGGGAGGGGGGCTTAAAGAGAGCAGCGCTAAAATGGAAAATCCCAGCGGAGGTGGAATCAAGATTTCTGACCATTTAAGCATTTAAACATGTTCTAGTATAAACTTTAATAACAAGTATGAGCCTGAAAATGAGCGTTGCAGTTCATTTTTAGCGTTCAGATGTTGTCACTTCTAAATTATCTGGATTAGATAAAATAGCCTCTTATATTCTGCCCTTAAGGACTTAAGCTAGTGGGTAAAATGTTTTTCTAACGGAAAGAAATGTTGGCCAAAACTATAAAGATGTGACCCCAGGCTGTAAAAGCAATAATCTTTCTTTAAAGCTGTGCTTCAGCTCGTGAACAGTCTCGTTTAAGCAGCTTCTCCCACAGCCGTCATGACTGAACTGAAAACAATCCACTGTCTGCTCTCCTTCCTACAAATTCGGCAGTTGGTAGCATCTTTAAAAACACTTTAAAAAATGACTTGTTTGTGCCAAATCAGTTGTAGAGTCCACTATACAAGCCTTTTTTTTGGAAAAGTTGGTTTGTATCTGGGTGTGGATCAAGTAGAGATTCATAATTCACTCAAAGCCTTTAACTGCAGCTGACTGAGCTCGCCTGAAACACAAATGTCCGACACTCGCAGATAAAGTATGTTCTCAATAGCTGAACACTGAACTCACCACCGTAACTGTAAAGTTTCCCCATGGAAACAGGAAATGATATATATATATTTTGCAGGCGCCCTTAAATCACACATCAGGACGCCTTAAACATAACTGCAGGTACCCATAGCAAGAACGGTGATGCTTCAAGGACAACTTAGCAGGCATTATTGCTTGAACGCAAATGCTTAAGTGGAGTCCAATGAAGCCAATAAGATATGAGCAGCTTTTCAACAACTAAAAAAACTCTTGAGGTTTAAGAATCGCTCATGAACGTGTGTAGAACAGTACGAGCGTTAAAGGAATAATTCACCCCCAAAATTATAACCTGTAGATCAGTAAGGCATGCCGTGTTACCTTAAATTTGTGAGGAAAACTTTGTGTTTCTCGCACGCCTCAGGAAAACAGCAAACATATTGATTTATTGGGTCCACAATTAAAACAACAGCACAACTATATCAAAACGTCTTTACAACTTTCACACAGCTCGTGCAGAATAATCCGGGTCCGTTTATCCAGTTTATGCTCAGTACTTAGAAAACCTTACAACTGGAATCTGGCTTTGAAGAGAGCTAAATTTCACTTTCAGTTCAGTTTTAAGTAGCGAGGTTTTAGGAAAAATGCATGTGTTTGGGAAGTACTGAACCTTAGACGGGATAACTGAAATTTCTATTCCACTGCACGAGCTGTGTTAGAGTTTATAATGTTTTAATGAAGTTCTGCTGTCATTAAACTTGGTCCCACATCAATAAATTAATATGAGCCATGATAAAAAATGAAGTTTTCCTCAGGAATGCAACGTAATACAGCATGACTACTTGATACACAGATGGTCATTTTGTGGATATTCCTTGAAACCATTTTAATCGTCACTTGTCCAACGTCACATTTTTCCTGCAAAGTATCTCTACAGTGATCATGATGAGTACAGCGTTATGCTAACTGATATTGCTATTAGCCAAATCTACGACAACAGGACGCAGGCTCACAGATAAAGGTGTGTGAAACATTATGTCACCTGTTGTCTGTAGCTGATTTGAGCCTTTTTGTGATGTTGCGCAGCACTGCAGCTTCTGTCTAGACTACATAGTTTCAGTTAGCACAGTTAGTCTATGGTCACACCTGACGGAGCACGCAGGTGATTTTAGTGATACTGGAAAGGTTTTGCCTGTTTTTCATTATTATTGACAGCCTGCTGGAGAGAAGGTGGTGTAAGCAGGACTGGATTGGGGCGATCCAGCCGTGTGCAAACAGGAAGGCCAGCCAGGCAGAATCAAACAGTCAAAGTATTTGAAGAGAACTGAAATGCTACTTGGCCCAGCTTGGTGTTCAGGACAGGAACTACTCAGATTTATGGCAGTAAAGGTCTTTAAGGGCTTTCAGTTCTTCGATTAGTGTCTTGTTTTGGTTTTCCAGGACGGCCACGCGGTTCTCCAGACACTTAACATACTCCTTCTTCTTCCTGCGACATTCACGGGCTGCCTCTCTGTAGGGAGGATGACACATGGTTTGTCTCTCTGATTCAGTTTTGGGGATTCAGGGGATTTGGTGTTAATTTTAATATATAAAAATATTTTGAAGCCTTATAAATTGATTTATATCACTGCCGTGTTTTTTTTTAAATGCACTGGCCCCTGGCCGACATTTTGGTGGCCTTTTTTTTTTTTTTAACTGTAGATTGAGACACATTTTCATTATGAACCTGCTGAAAAGAAAAGCCAATATCAAGACCAAACACACGAAGACACAGAGCCCTCCCCTGTTCATACCTGTTCTTCATGAGGCGGACTTCCCGTTTGCGAGTCACCTCCTCGGTAGCACCTTGGGTGGGGAGGGCGGGGGATGAGGCCATGACCACCCCCGGGGCGATGGTGCTGGCGGGGGCTGCTCGGATCTGATAGGCCTGGACGTCACCGGAGGCGGCTGAAAGGAGATGTTAAATTTTATTTCTTAAGTTTACTTCAATCGAGTATAATTCACTGATTTTAATGACAGAGTGAAATGTTTTTGTCTTTGCTACCAGCTGCAGAAAATGACAGTGATCAGGATGATGGATGTATATAAACTTAATAACACTCTCACCTTGCACCACCACCTGGTTACTGGGAACCAGTATCTGCTGGCCGTCGCTGGTCTGTGCGTACTGGAGGATGGTGGCTCCGGGCTGCGCGGCTGCAGCTGCGTTGGTCATGGTGAGAGTCTGAAGGCCCTGGACTCCATCTGTACCGTTGTTAGCCAGCTGAATGGCTCCACCCTGTGTGATTGCAACTGTGCGTTTGGTGAGAAGGAACAAACGAGAGAATTACTCAAATCAAAGAAAAGGAAAAGCAAAATTACAGAGCAGCCAATGAATAACATAAACACTCTGCTCATCAGTCATTCATAAGGAAACATTTTGATAATTTTTGTTATATTTAATAGAGATGCATTCGAAACCGGTTCTGAATGAAGTCTTTCTTTGAATATTGATAAAAACTAATTTTGCTACATTTTTTTTGTAATAAAAAAACAGAAAAGATCAGAATTAATGTGTGGCCCTAGCTAAAGTTTTTTTTTAAATCTTGTGTATGTGTCCTGTTTTTTTTTTATATCATATGGTACCCATCTCTACATTCAGACGTCTGTAAATGCAGCGAAGGAGAAAGTCATCATGAGTTATTTTCATCCTTCAGCTGCCGTGTAGCTGTTCAGTTGATCCGGTCTGAGCTGACTAGATCGATGGATGAGAGGAGAAGCAGACGCAGACTGACTGGATGCAAACTTTTAGACCCATCACAATAACAACAATACACCGGTGACAACAGTACACTCTGCACTCCGAGAGTGTAAAGCAATGAATAACGCTAGAAAATCCATTTGTGGCTCATTCATTTAGCTTATCACAACTAAATGAATGAGTGGGAAACCCTGAAGCATCAATAAGAGTGGCAGAAGTGAAGAAACAATCCTTTTTGAAGAGGAGTGAAAGTTAGGTGTAAATTACATCAGCCTGCAGCATCAGACACAGCTCCCCCGAGCCCGCCATCACCTACTGTATTGGCCGCTGCTGGTCTGGTAGATGGGTGTGGGCACGGTCACGGTGGTGATTGAAGGTGTGGCAGCTGCAGCAGCAGCAGATGAATCCTCCTCAGCCTTTTCCTCCTCGATACGAGGGACAGCAGGCGCGTCGGACGAAAGGTCGTTCAGGATTTTTCTGTTGGGACAAACAACCAAAACGTACCGAGCAGGTTTGTGTGTTGGTATCTGAGGTTTTCATGGTGGACAAGTTTCACATTTGTTCAGGAAAAATGCTGCTTTAGTATCACCACCACCTTTCATTGATCACTGCCATTGCTGTTACTTAATGTCTTACTGCAAGACAATTATGTAACCATAAACACGTTTCTCTTTAGCTCAGAAAACCTTGTAGTTATTGAAAAGCAAAGCGTAAAATGAGAGAAAAATGAAAAAAAAGATGATTCCATGCTCTGTTAGAGAGTTAAAAAAATGTTACCTGATGTTTTGTGTGATAGCTTGTGTTATTAATAACGATGAATGCCGTTTAAAAATGTAAATTACGCCAAAAAAGTTCCAAGTTGTCAAATGAGCTTTAACATTTTTCGTACGTGTTTGATTTAGTTATGAGTTATCATAATCATCTTTGTGGTTTCCTGAAAAAAAACACACACACACACACACACACAAACTACCTGTATGAGGGGCGTCGTGACAGAATCTCTCTGCGCTTCTGAGAGTCAGTCACGCTGTCTACTGACTCCTGTGAATCCTCACTTTCTGCTATGGTGGAGATCTGGAACAAACAAACAAATAAACCGATAAACCCAGACAGAAAAACTCTGCAAATGTTCTTTGTATTCTGGCTATTAAACTTGAGTGTGTGTGTGTGTGTGTGTGTGTGTGTGTGTTACCTGTACAGCCTGGACCTGTGGGGACTGGATAACAGATGGCTGTGCAGCCTGGATCACACCGTGGACCTGAACCGTCTGTCCGTTGGGAAGCTGTACGAGCGTGACTGTGGGACCTGTTGCTGAGGCGTGACCTGTTGTCATGGTTACCTAAAATTGGAGGCGCACACATTTTCACATTAATTTATTTTACATTTGCGGCATTCAAAATCAGTGTTTTTCAAAGTGGCTGGAATCAGCTGCACCTCCTGCTCACAGTAACAGCTGTACCTGTGCCAAAGTAGCGATCTGTGCCTGGGTGATCTGATGGGTCTCCGCCTCAGTCACAGCAGTCTCCACTCCCTGCTGAACCTCCACTGACTCCATCTTCATCGGCTGAGCTGAGGACGAAGATTTGAGGAGAAGCTGTGAAAACTGAACTCAACAGCAGCCAACAGCATCTGCAGTGTCAGGATCACAGATGGTGCGTGTGCTGCAACCTCAGAGAGACATACAAACGGAAAAACACATACAAGCAAACACAGTGGAAGAGTGCCACGAAAACAAGAAAAGAAATGCCATTGCAAAACCCAAAAGAATATGTACTGACAGAAAACACTACAAATTTGAAATGGACAATGGGCTGCCATGGAGTTACTTAAGGCTCGAGAATATTAACTGAATGTTGTCAACAAAGGGTGCTGTATCTTCAGTTCATTCACACTGTAATTCATAAAGAAGTTCATGCAGCTAAATACTTACAGTTAAAAAGGGTTAAAGTATCAGAAATGTGTAATAATTTATTTGTTTTATTTGGTGAAATACAGTATGCAGTAACTTAACCAGACCACAGGGTGGCAGTAATGTTACATCCACAGTTACATGTGAGATCAGCACGTTTGGAAGCAGTGAAGTAGTATAACTACAAGTGAAGTTATGTTTTGCTGTAAACAGAAATGTGCTTTTGTCACTGTTGAACTGTGCAGGTGTTGGTTGTTTTTTCTGAAGAAGTCCCCACAAAGGGTGCGTCGTCAATCCAATCCGACGCGATGCAGTTCATCGATTCATACAGAAACAGAGTGCTCTATTTCTTCTCTCCTGTTAGTTTAGTTAATCACATCCACTGCGCCTGGCTCTCTGCTGATGCAGGAGTACGGTGCTCTGAATAACAATTTCAGTTTGACAGAACATGCTCCAGCTCTCAGAGAGACTGTTTAAAACACCCTAATTCTGTAGGCTGTACTTTGTGCTGCAATGTGTTGCATTTTACTTAAAGGTGTTTGCATTAATACTGAGTAAACTGCAGAAAAATATTAGAAAAACACGTGAAAAATGCAACTTTAAGTCCAACATGGGGAGTTACGGCGGCCAAGTTTGACGGATGGTCTTTTTCAGAAAGACTGTCACTCAAACATGTGAAGCTTACAATAAAAAAGTACTTTTGTGTAACGATGTGGTCTTGAATCTTGTACCTTATGAAGCGCCAGCTGGGCTCCAAAAACTGAACTTTGCCCAAAATGTGATAAAGCAAAACAAAGGGAGCATTCTTTCGACAGTGTTGCAAGTCATTGGAAAGCAGAAATATAAAAGAGTCAACACTAAGGCATTCACGAGCTAAAGATACTTTTACTGTTTACAAACCTCTGCTGCCACTACAGACAACAACCGACACACTCGGCAGGAAGACGCCGAAACATAACAGAGAAACTGGCTGATCTGTAACACCACACTGCACATGCCCCTTCCTCCTGTAATGGATACCCCAAAAACCAACTGTTCAGCAGGGTGAATGATCCTTTTCAGGCCCAGCTGTAATCATCAACAGTAAATCACTGCATGCATCACTCCTGAAACAGCTTTCACTGTCGCCAGCAACAAACAAACAAACAAAACTATATTTTCATGTTTCCATTCGCGAAGAGGCAGAGAAATAAGTAATGATTACTCAGATAAAAACATTACAAAAACAAGAAGCTGTGATGATATCCTAATGGCTAATTAGATCACACAGTGTAAGATACTTACAATAATAACCCCTTATCAGTAGGTCAATCTTTTTTGTTTTCTAAATTTAAAAAAAATATTGCAAGCACATCTCCCTGTCAGCAAAAGAGCTCTATTAAGAGCATTATTAAACAACGCCAACAAATAATTTGAGTTAAAAACATTTTTTTAAATCATTTCATTAGCTAATTAAATGAAAAGACAAGAATAAATGTGCTGTTGTTTTTTTAAAATTAATTATATTTTAACTGTAAGTACAGCAGTATTGGTTTAAAAATATACTTCAAATACTCATTATATAACATTTTCTCAAACAGCTTAATCAATAATCAAAATACTTGGCGTCCAATTTAATAGTTGACAACTAATTAAATCATTGCTTCTTTGCTTGAGATGGTACTGCACTAATAGTTCAAATAGTCTAATTGCACTTTTATAGTTTCTATTTTAAATCTTTTCTTTTGTACACTTCTAATAACTTATTTACCCTTTTAACGTTCTCTTTTTATCTGTATTGAAGTTTGTCCTCGCGCTCCTGCAACACCTGAATTTTCCCTGTAGAGATCAACCAAAGCTTAAATTATCTTAAAGTGACAAAAAATTTGATTTTAAACATCAGTATGCACAAAGTATATGAAAACAAATGAGTGTTTCAGTATGTGGTGTCAAACTGTGGAATTCTTCAGAGAATGATTTAAAGGGTAGTATCAATATATTTCAGTTTAAAAACATGTATAAGGAGAAAATAATTAGACAATATGAAGTTTCCAGGTAATGTTTTTTTATTTTTATTGATTGATGTTTCTGTGTATGGCTTTTGATTTTTTTTCCTCTCGCTCTCATTCTTCTGTAAGTACTGACTGCTGAGTAACTGACGGACAGACCATCTATTTTTGGTTTGTTAATTTATTTTTGAGAAAGGGGTTGGTAAAATCAGACTTTCTTATCCCTGCTCCCCTTCTTATGTAATGTAGCAAATAACTTGTGGTTTTCGGTAAATAATAATGAAAAATCTTAATTTTGAGTATGCGGGTGTATTTATCTATTCAACTATATATAGTATAGGTTTAAATGAATAAGGGAGTTCGTTAATTAAAATTCAATGATTTATGGAGAAAGAGTGGGATTAAATACATTTTTTCTTCTCACTCCTTTTCTAATATGCATTTGACCATTTCTTTTGCACTATGTTTACACTGTCGGTAATTACTACTTTAAAAAAATAATTCCTCTATTTCTTTTTTTACATGTTCGAAATAAAAAAAAATTAAAATCAAATCAATCATTTTTTTAAAACTGTTCCCATGAGTGGAATAAAAGTGAAACTGTACAGTGCAATACTTAAGTTGATAAACCTAGTTCGTGATAATAATAGTTTGGATTGAATGCTATCAAACTAAAGGCTTGACAGGAAAAACTCTCGCTGATGCTCCTGCAGCTGCAGTCATGATCCCGGTAAAAGGATGCTGTGAGATGTGACTTGAGGCGGTGCACAGTGTTGATCTGGGACGTGTGTTGTTCAGTGATCTCACACTGTGCGTAGCTTCACTCCGCTGCATGATTGGCTTTACACATTTCTCCCTCTGCTTTTCAAAAATCACTTGTGTGACAGCACAGCCACATGGCCGGGCAACGCCCCCTCAACGCACACACCGGTCACATCCCGGGAGATAACAAACTATTCAAACTTTAAGTACAACACGCGAGTTAAATCTGCAGGCCTCCACTTCGTGTTTACAACGTGCAAATGCACGCGACGGCCTGCATATGGCCCGATCTCTGTTCAAAAAAACACTGTACGACAGAAAAAAGATAATTATAGACAATGTCTGCAAGCGTGGAATCCTAAATAATCTATGTAAAATCGTAAACGGCTAATTAAATGTTGCAAGAATTAGAAATAAATGAGCCTGTCGCGAGTGGTGGGTTCAATGCGCCGTTTACAGGAAAACAGCGCAAATCTGTGCGCGTAAATCCATGAATTTATACAGCATCGTCTGACAGCTGAGTGTTTTAACAACGCTAAAGTCCTGCCACAGTTTCCGATGTGTTCGCGCACACACTGCGCCTCATGGTTCATTATCAAAGCTGCATATTTGCTCCGTTTCTGCTCAAACAGCCGCAGCCTCCCCTCCCTCCGTCCTGCTACAAACACACCGCGGCGCCATGATCTCTTTGTTTCCTTCGGGCCGAACCCGACCAGACCGACACTTTCTAACGGCCGCGTCCTGTCTCCCTGAGACCCGGACACCGCTCCGTCCTTACCGATACAGACTCCCTTCGTCACTCCCGGGCCTCCGGAGCTCCACTTTTATTCTGGCCGACACGTAAGAGCCCGCGTCAGGCTACACCTCCGCCGCGTCACCGGGAACAACAACACGGAGATTGGAGAAGGACGAGAAAGCAGATGGCGACACTGGCCGGAAATGGCCGACGGGGGAACGGAGAAGGCCGGAAAATGCCGAGGAGAGGCGGAACGTAACGACACCCTCCTGCCTCGTCAAGCGTTTGGCAAAATGACATTTTTTGCAATAAGCTGTTTAATAATTATGTAACATGAAATATAATAATCTGCTTAATACACACGATGGTCATAAAAGCAGAATCCATGTCCTATTAGTAAATAAAATTTAAAGGGTTCGTTGGGTTCATCTGAATTACAGAAACTTAATTTTTTTTAACCTGAAAATAGTTTTCACTTGAGTGCAGATAATAGCTGTACAGACCGTTTCAGTGAAGGGATGTAATACAGTTTTTATAGGCTTGAGTAACCAGTTTTTTAATTTTATACAACTTTCCACTCCTCCATTGACTCTGGGAGCAAATATTGTGTTTTACTCCACTTTATTAGGGTGTTTGATAAAAATGTATTTTCTAGTTACTTTGCATGTACTTAATGTCTGCTTATTGACTTTGATTGTTTGTTTGTTTACTTTGCTTGATTACATGGCTTTTGAATATGTTTATTATTCTTTTTGAGGTGAGATTCCTCATAAGACCCAGGTTTCTTAATCTCACCTGAACAACCTTGTCAACTTCTGTTGTTGTATTTCTGTGATATGTTCTGTTTTGTGCAAAAATAGATTAAAAAAAAAAACGTGTAGAAAAAAACAATCAATTTATAATTATGATTTATGATATATCATTATTATTATTATTATTAAGTTTTAAGTACTTTTTATTTTATTTTACAAATACCAGTATTTCTATACGACTTCTACTACTACTACTACCTATAATAATAATAATAATAATAATAATAATAACAATAGTAATAATAATATTATTATTATTATTATTATTATTATTATTAAACTGCTTTAGGTCGGGGTCCTGCGTGCGTTTCACTGTTATGATGTTATGATCTGGGACACTTGAATATAGCACATTCACTGGTAATGTTATTAGTGACACCTTGTTAAGACAAGTCAAATGAAAAGGGTCTATTTTGGTGAAGACATTCTCACTGTAGCCACTAGAGGGAAGCACGAGACCATTAATGCATAAAGTAGCAGGAATTTGCGTGCGTGTACACTTGAATACATACCTTATATTAACCCTTTGAAACCTGAGGGAAAAAAATAAGGTAAAAAGACAAACAAGAAATTTGCCAAAAAGTGCTAAAAACTGAAAACACTATGTTTTTTTCCTTGTAACATAATTTAAATTATATTAGAATATTTATGAATCAGGCGGATTTAAGATTTTAATATCTTTTTCTTGTCACCTTTTTACTAATATCTTGCAATTTGTTTGACATTTCTTGCCAAGTTGCCCACTGACTTTTGTCCAAGGTTTTTTTGAACACAGCACAAGAAAATGTATGTGAATCGAGGTTTTGAAGGGTTAAAAAAATCAAATAAAGTCGAGGTTTTGAGGAGATACATTTTTGCTAAAACACGGGCAATAACAGATTTTTATTTTCTCACGTGTCATTGTATACACATTTTGTTCTTGCCTCTAAGTTTGGCTTTTTTAGACCTTTCTCTGTTTGGCATGTTTGTTGATTTTTATCTTGTTATTCCCTGAGTTCCTGTCTCTGCTTTGTCTGTCAAAGCACTTTGTAAACTATTGTTTTAACAGGTGCTATATAAATAAAGTTACTATTATTATTATTATCATCATATTTTGTGGTTTTGTTTCTTCTCTCTTTCTTGTGTCTCTTTGTGTTAATTTCACGTCCAATTAAGCAAACTGATTTGTCCCTTTGATGTAATTTTGTGTCTTTTTGGCTGTTTTGTGTCTCTTTGTGATTGTTTTCCCATTTTGTGGTTATTTTGAGACTCTGTATTTCCCTAGCATCTTTTTATAGTCACTTTGAATGTCTTCCTGGTTTGTATATGTTTTCTTGACATTTAACATTTTGGAAGTGAAGGCCAGGGGAGCCCCTGACACGTTGGGCCCTTGAGCCTGTGCCCGGTGGGCCCGTTAAGTAACCCATCCATGCATATAATTTGACAGGATGCAGGGCAGAGATGTAACCAATTATTATATTTTTTGTTTTTAAATCTCCCCAGATGGTGTCGCTGTAGAGCTGTAAAAACTCTGCGACCATGTGCTCCTCAGTCCACCTCCCCTCCTCCTCCCCAGCGACGGAGAGAAGAGAGCTGCTGGTGTGTCATCACGCAGATATGTGGAGTTTATCAAGGCAATTCCTTTTATAATCCTCCTGATGCTCGTTGCCGGTGTTTTATCTGTTTAATAGCATTTTACTGCTACACGCCGTAAAAAACACCCTTTTTATTGTGACACCAAACACATTGTTTGGGGAATTGACCCTGCCTGGGTAATGAACAGCAGTGAATTTGCAGCCAGTTATAAAAAGGAGGGGAGAGGGTGGAGGGGGGTTGAACGGGGGGAGACAATTTTGACCCAAAGAGGAGAGGAGGAATATTTTACAAGGGGGAGGAAGCACGTCCCATTAGAGGTTTCAACACGGCTGATTTTTAGTTATCCTCTGGTTTTGCAGGATTGTGTCCATTAGTCAACATTTAACTAAAAACAAGAGTGCCACATGTTTGAGGCCAAAGCTTATGTGTCACATTGTAATTTACGCTATATATTTTTGAATTAATATCAGCTGTAGGAATACTGCAGTGGTGCAAAGCTGAATATATATAAAGGTTGTACAAAAAGGAAACAAATCATAGGAAAAACCTGAGAGGATTAACATAATGAACACAGAGTCTTCCATACAGGTCACAAGGGCCCACTGAATGGTCACACATTGTGTGAATCATATGCTATGGCCTTCACCAATTAAAACCTATGGGAAATTTTGGAGCAACATGTCAGATAGCACTCTCCAGCAAAGATCAATGTTTTAGAAGGTGTTCATCCCTCCAGAGATTTGAAGAATCTATGAAAAGGAGCGCTGCAGCTGTTCCTTACGCTTGTGGTGGATAAACACCTTTCTAAGAGCCTCTCTCCACAGCAGGAACTTAATAAAACATAAGTGACAATGTAGCCATCGTCACAAGTTCTGCATTGTTGCCTCTGTTCTCAAGGCAAGTTCCTAGAAATGAATTCAGGCACTGCTCCAAAGGTGACACTAAATGCATATACTCTGGGTACTCTCAGGGGGTCAGGGACAACCATGCATAAAAGAAAACTAACAGCAGAATGCTTTTGGAGAAATAATAACAAGTCCTCCAAATAAACCCTTAGAAACCTGGGCCACCTGGCCTGATTTCCTTGAAAAACACGGGAAGAAGGCAATAAGCAACGAAAGAAGAATTCGCCCAAAAATGATCAAGGAATTAGTGAAAAGTACAAGAAAATAACATGAAAATTATTATTATTTTTTTTAAAAAACTGCACCAATTTTTTCAATGTTCCAAGGTTAAAATACTTGTGAAAGACGTCTGACAGCATCACAAGAAAAGTTATGTTGCTCTGGATTTCAAAGGGTTAAACAACAAAATACTTTGTAACACCCCTCTAGAACCACACACACAAGCATACTCTGATGTGCCTGATATCAGACAGAACTGTCCACCTGTTACACCTCCTTTACATCTTCAGTCTGACACTGTGTTCACTCTGACTGATTTCCTTGGGGGGACGGGGTTCGATTTTTACTAAACAATCACGACAGATCAATATATCTGCATATACATCATCTTAAGTCCGCACTGATGTGTTGCCATGCCAACAAGGTTTTGAGAGTGGAGCAAAAGTAAAATGTGCTTCGATGTCAGGTGATACTGAGAAGACATATTGATTAGGAACAGCCTCGGTAGCAGAGTCTATCTTGTCTGTCGCAGTTGCCATGTTGTTATAAATGCTCATCGATGCATTCCAGTGCACAGCCTGACAACTGTATTGGTGCCCCCCGTGGTGCTGATTGGGTCAATCAATTGTCAACCAAGAAACCATTGTTTCACGTCATGATGCCAGACGAATCATTCAACTTGGTGGATTGGGGGATTCCAAGGTGAACCCAGGCAATTATCGGCCTTCAAAAGTTGTTAAAAATTGCAGTTGCAAAGTAAAACTGTTTTCTGAAACTGACACTGCTGTGGTTAAGGTTCGGTTAGGGCTTGGCACAAAAGCCTCATTTCTACTGCATGGTACGGCACGACTCAACTCGCTTGGAATGGTTCTTTTTAGGTTTTCTATTGGCAAAGGTTGTGGACAGTACCTGGTACTTTTTTGGTACCACCTCTGGTTGAGGTGCAAAGCAAGCCGAGCTGATACTAAAAGGTGGAGTTAAAACACTGCAGACCACTCATTGATCAGAAAGAATTGTCACGAGTGCGACAGGGGTCATCCTGCACAAACCCGCCAGGCTACTGTTACTAGTGACCGCAACTTTTAAAAAAATTCACTTGGCCATGATTTTATAAAAGAGCAGCCCGTAGTAGACTGACAAAGTGCAGATAATCTGCTGTTTGGTTGCCAATGAAAGGATCCAACAAGAGCTAAATAGAGCAATGTGTGTCAGTCAAAGACGATGCCACAGCAATTTCACGCGGTGTAGCTATGGTGATCGGCTAACAGTACTGAGGAGGTAGTATATGCAATGGAAAACAAAACTGGAAAAAAAAACACCCTGTACCAAAAGTGAGTCAAGCTGAGGAAACTCAGGCAGTGGAAATAAGACAGAAGACTAATTTGTTATGGTCAGGGGATCTTCGTCATCATGGTTACAATAATAACCACTTAAGATTAAGTAATAATTCAGGGACAAGGTGGAAAGAAACCAATGTTGATTGTTGGTAGAAATCGGGAAGCAAACAGTGGTCTCACATGAAAGTCCAGTAACTGATTGACCCATTTGACCACCTCCATCTGCAGACTTTCCCTGCATTTCCATCAAAGGCTCTCAGTGTAGTAACTTTGGAACCAAAGTAACACCTATGAACAGGTACCTAGCCCCTTCCACCGCAGACAGTACTCATACATATTGGCAGGGTTGTGGTCACTTGCTGCTTTGTCCAACAGCATTGGCTGTATTTCCGTGTTCACAGGTTAAACAGAGTTAAATCTGACCCTCATTTATTGTCAACAGAATGGTGCTGCACGGCAACATTTTCAGAACAAAAAAGAGCAGGCTAGAGTAAGACTCTCTTTATGGGATATTTATAAATAGCCTGTTTGTGCACTGACTTCTTGTCAGGCAAGAGCAGGGGTTTAGTGCTGCTGGAACGACGTTCCTACCCGTTTTGGTTTTTTTTTCCCTCCAACTGAGGATTAGAATATTCCATTTACATAATCTTGTCACAATCAATATACATTTTTTAAAACACTTGAAGATCCAGTCATTACTAAAAGTATATGTAAAAACAAATGGACTGGTCAAAGTTGTCATATTGAAATTTAATAGCAGCTGGCCCAGTGAATTAAATTGTTTACAGCTGCTGCTTGAGGCTGCAAAACATTCTGTCATTTTATAGTTACAGTTTACTAATGTAAGACAAACTTTTCACAGTATGGACAGTAGTTAAATCAGCCCGACTCAGCTCTTAGCACAGAGTGTTGATTCTCTACTGACCAATGAACGGACTGCAGCGTTTCTAGCTCCACCTTTTCATACCGCATCTGTGTGCTAGGTATCACAAGCAGAGGGATGGTGAAAAATAGAGACGGGTCCATAGGTGCTAAAGGTAACATCCATGACTTTTCACAATGGAAACGCAAAAAATGCGTACCGAAATGAATCAAACTAAACTGGCCTGCTTTGTGGATCTATAACAACGTCACACCTCCTTTGCTCCTGAAGGGCAAGAGTCATAATTCAGTCATGCAGTATGCCCTCTAAAAGGCGATGTCACTTAAATGTAAATATAATGTGTTTTTGGGACATTTGCTGAAACCACTGATGCCTTTGTTTTTCTTTGGGGGACATTTTCACAAATGAAGATGTCCAAGATGTTGTTGGCATTTGGAGAGAGGAGGCCAAGAAGTCAATGGCTGGAAACAAAAAGGTAAAGAGAATTTAGATAAGGAACAGAAATAAATGGGGTAATACTTTCCATAATTGCTGTGATCATCGGGACATTCCTGTGTCTGCTGCTGCTGTTACAAATATGTAAAATCAGATCATGCTTTCAGACAGAATCGGGGTGCAGGGATGCAAGAGAAAACAGATGTTCATGTTTGATATTTTTCAGGAGCAGTATCCTCTGTGTTTGAGGCAGACAAGGATTTTCAGTTTCCACTGAATTCAAACCCCTGCTGCTCATTTTCACGAACACTCGGAGTGTTTTTGACACTTTCAGAAGAAAATGTGAAAGGTTACCTCTCCGGCAAGATCTTGTTTGTGTGTATTCCGTGTGTTTTAGCAGCAGTATACAATTTATTTTGTGAACACCATTTTAGGTGTTTTTTGTATTTAAAAAAAAAAAAAAAAAAAGATCATGAACAATAGGTTTCTAGAATTCAATAATAGATGGTGAATGATTTTTTTTGTGTGGACATTTTCAACCGAGAGAGGAGTGCAGGGGAACATTGTAAAGAGAGAAGTGTGTTCTCCATGTAGAAATAAAACTGATTCTACATGCACACACAGACACAGACAGACACAGAGAGAGAAAGAATCAATAGAAGCATTTGGTCTATTATCATAAACACACAGTGTGTGTGTGTGTGTGTGTGTGTGTGTGTGTGTGTGTGTGTGTGTGTGGGAAGAATGGTGTTTTTATCTCCAGATGGTTGACTGAGACTTGGCTGGTTGGTACAGAGAGAGTCAGAGAGAGAAAAGCAGGCAGAAGGCGTCTTTTCTACTTGAGCTCGACGAAATGTGTGTGAGAGTGTTTGAGTGTGTGTGTGTGTGTGTGTGTACCATGTCTGCCAACCTGCCTGCCTGTGTGTGAACATGTACATGTGTGTGCCTGTGTGTGTATGTAATTTGTGATTGACCTTGAGGAAGGAGGCTCAGTTGGAGGAGAGAGGGATGAGGAGCCCACCCCTCTCTCCCCCCCCTTCACCTCCCTCACCCCCCCGCTGTGCCCCCCCCCCCCCGGGTAAAGAACGACTGGCTTCTCATCCTCCTCGTGTCCTCTCTCTTTTCTTGTCTCTCGTCTCCTATCCATTTCTTTTCTGCTTTTATGTGCTCCGATCTCTCTTCATGTGCTTGTCCCTTTTTTCTGTCCTGCTCTTCACTCTTCTTTTCTCCTTGTTTCCTCTCCTCCTTCTTCTCCTCTCTCATTTTCTCACCTTGTTTCCTTCTATCTCATTCTGTATCTTCTCCTCCTTCTCATGTTTCTCTTTTTATCTTTTCTCTCATTTCCTGTATTACCTCTATCCCACTGTCTCAGCTCTTCCCCCCTTTCATTTCCTAACATTGGTTTTTCTCCTCTCCTCTTTTGTCCTCCTCTCTCATCTCCTCTTTTCCTCTTACCACTCTCTCTCTCTCCTTGTCTCTGCTCCTCACCTTTATTCTCCTTGTTAAATTTCATCTCCTCTCCTTTCCAATTGTCTCCTTGCCTTTACCTCTGCTCCCCTCTTCTCTTTCTCTCTCCACCTTTAACTTGTTTCCTCTCCCCTCTATTTTTTGTCTCCTCCTTCATGTCCTCTTCTCTACTTTTATGTCCTTATGTTTCCTTTTCTCTCCTCCTTGGCTCTCCTCTCCAGGTGCCTCCTTGGCTCTCCTCCAATCCTTAGTGGACTCCTTTTGCCTTTTCTCTTCTTTCCCATTGTCTCATCTCCTCTCATCCTTTCCTCTCCTTTGTGTAATTTCCTTTCACATTTCCTTGTTTCTTCTTGTCTCCTTTCCTCCTCAAATTTCTGCTTCTTCTCTCTCCTCCTCCTTTTTCAATCTTGTTTCCTTTCCTTATTTATCTCCTCTCCTTTCCTTCCATCTTTTTACTTCTACCTTGTTGTCTCCTGACCTTTATTTCTCCTCATTTACCATAGTCTCATCTCCTCTCTCTTCTCCTTGTTTCCTTTCCACCTCCTGTATGTCTTCCTCTCCTCTCCTCTCATCATTGAATAAATTTGGACTCCTCCATCAATCCCTCTCAGCAGCCAAGGTGCTCTGCATGAAAGAGAAGAAGAGAAAAAAAAAGACAGACACGTCTAAAGAAAAGGAGAGCAGGAGGGAATCAAATGCCAAACTGAAAGCTCTTTGAAAAGCTTTGGAGACTGTGGGATGTCCGGGGGGTAATTTAAAAAACCTGCCACGGGAAACGGTCAAAGAAGAAGGTGTGACAGTCTGTCTGCGATACGCTTCATATTCACAAAGGGTCCGAAAACAGCACTTTGATTCCTCCACAACACTTGTATCGGCATGTTTCAGTGTGTTACAGGCTGTGTTTTCTTTCACATGATTTGGTTTTGTTCTCGTGTCCTTTCAAATAATGCCATGGATGTGGATTCTTCACAGCGTGTTTGTTTGCTGCTTCGCATTTTCTCTTCAGTCGCTGATGGAAGTGCACTTAACTCACCTTAGTTTGCATCTCTGTCTGTCTTTCTCTTCTACTCTGGCACTCTCATCCTCTCCCCAGTAATCACACGGTTCAGAGCAAAAGGATGCAAGTTAATATTCTGGGGCTTTTACAGAAGCAAGTAGACAGAACTTTAAACAACAGCATGTTTTTGTTCAGAACAACACAGCCTTCAGTAACCCTTAAAAGCACTGAAATGTGTCGAATTTAAGGGGCCTGACCCACCAAGCCAACCTCAAAGACGAAGAAAACAAGACCAAAAAGTGACAAGATCAAAAGTTTCAAGTCGCTTTATGTCCTCTTTTCTGTACGAGAGGCTAACTATTACTCATAAATCCTTGCATGAGCTGGCGAACACTGTGCAGAACCTGTCCATAGCAGAGAGGTGAACTAGTTCGCTAACAGTTACGTACTATTGAAACATATTTGCTTATTAGCTGTATTATTATACCACGTATATGGACATTCTTGTGAACCACTATGGAAATACTTGTAACTTTCTGAGCAAGAAACTAACCACCAGCAAAAGTGCAGAAGGGGTTGCCGACACACCGAGCAAATCGTCCAACTGCTGCTGACTTCTGCCGAAGACCCAGAAAACATTCAGAATATTGTTGTAGAAGGTCCCTGCTCAATCTCTCTTTGAGCTAAAGGCTCCTTAAAAATGCTGACGACCTCTAATTTTAAATGGTTGTCAACTTAAAAACATTTATAATGATGTTTATTAAGAGCATAACTCTTTAAATTTCCTTTAGTAATGTGAAAAAGGTATTTGTAACAACTTAATTATATTATTAATCAACTTAAAACTGTAGCCTACATTGCCACATGTAGCTACATGCTCCTCAACTTTGATCATGTTCCTGCCGAAAATTGTCCAGTTGTGAAGATTTCGGTTTTGAAGGTTTTATTGGTGATTTTTCACAGTTGAAAGTGACGCTATTCTCCGTTACAGTCATTTGCGAGCTGCAATGATGGTGTAGCGAGATGCAGAGAGCGCATGGAAAATCCAGAAACGCTGATCAATCAGACTGGTCTTTTCAGGAGGGGTCTTAAAGAGACAGGTGTGTGGGTGAGTACAGGTGTTTCAGACCAGATGAGACTTTCTGAACATTATAGCATGTAGATAAACCAATCCTAGGAACCGAAAACTCAAGTATTGCCCTGAAAATGAGCATAATCGGCCCCCTGTAAATATTTGATCTGTAAAAATCTGTCAAAATACAATTCTTAATATTTCAAACACAACAGGCAATGCACTGCACTCCAGGGAGCGTTCATACACTCAAACTGAATGCACGCCCGGCTGCCATCAGTAAACATTGCTACAGAAAATGGTGTAAAACAGCGAGTTGTGCCAGTCTTGTGGAAGCAGTCTGCATTGTTTACTGCCATTTAAAAATGCAGCCGCCTTACAGTCCCTTTATGACAACAAATCTGAAGTCACCTATTAGCTTGTCAAACAGTGAGGCAGCGGAGGCGCAGAGAACACAGTTTAGAATCACGTGGGTGTCATTAAAAATACAGTTGAATAAATTATGTTAGATATGTTATTTAACTTATTTGTTAGAATTTGATCTTTTTCGAAGTCACAGCCCTAAAGCGTGCTCGAAGGCATGTAGACACTCACTGGACATGAGAAGCTGATTAAATTAATGTCAAACAGACCCTTACAGCTATGCAGATATGGAAAGTATAATTTGCACTTTTAGTGGTGGTGTGTCTGTGATATTCCAATCTGAACATTATTAGAAAAAATGTACGTTGGTGATAATTTGAAGAGCTCAAGGGTTCTTTTATATGTCAGAAACTGGATGAGAGAATTAAAAGCAAGAATTCTCCCTGGAAAATTATATAAATTACCATCAAAACATGAATAAATATCATAGAAGTGAGTCTAAATGAGGATATATATCAAGAAGAGGGTGGTTCATTTAACCCTTTGAAATCTGAGTAAATTGGCATAAGTTTTTTTTAATTAAAAATTATGCAACCTAAAAAGATATGATCCCAATATTTGCAAGAAATTGGTAAAAGAGTAGAAGAAAAATACTTAAAAATAAGAAAAAACAAAACAAAAACAACGACATAACATGTAACATCATTTTAAATGTTAGTTAAAGGCGCCTGAATGCAGCAAAAAAAACCTGATGCCAATCCAAATGTTAAAGGGTTAATGAGCAGTGACAAACCTGCTACTCAGCAATACCTAACACACCACTCATGATCGTATGTGACGTACTGTACATCTTTATAAAATGTTATCACCTTGAAGAGTGCCAAGCCGTGAAATTTGGGTCTTTGGCCCATAGATCACTCCCTCCCTCTTTCGCTCTGCTTTCTGAACTCTTGAGTGGGACTCGTGAGTTTAAACACTCACAGACTGTCTTTACTTCCTCCGCTTTACTCAACTTGTACCAACATACCTGAAGTTTCACTCGTTGTCAGCCACAGATCTCCTGCGAAAAGTGCGTGTGTTGAGGGAGTGCGTGGGAGGAGCGACTCTTCAAACACCTCTTCCGTACGAGGCACGGCACAATGTTCAAACACTCGTTTTGTCGGCTCCATCTATCTTCTCCTTGTTTCCGCTGTGACCTTTAAAAGAACGGAGAGGGAGACACGAGAAGAAGCAAGAGGAGACCTTTATTAACGGAGTGCATCATCAGTTTCCTCTTTGTCTCGCTTAAAACTCGCTGCGAGTCTTCACTAACTAGACTGCTGCTCCCTGCTGTGTCAAAGCTGTTACTTCCCATTCATTATAAAAATAGCTCATCATTTATCAGATCAAATCTTCAGTTAGTTCAGTGATGTGAATTAAAGCATCCATGAAGAAAATAAATTTATGCTTACATTGTGAGGGAATGAATAAGTATTCCCAGTTGTGACCCTTCACTGAACCCCAACCCGCTTCTTTGCTGTTGCTATACCTGTGAAGCTTTGGAGTACTGAAATAAAATGCTATTCTATTTCTAAATAGAGCAAATGTGCAGTTTAGAATTAGAATTAGCTGCAGCTTGCTAACGATGACTGAAAATGAGAAGCATGCAAAGGGTCCTAAATGTGCATTTGAGGGCTAAATAGTACATAACATATAACTCAATACTATGTAATGATATGAAAAAAGGCATTGATGCAGCAACGGTGATGTTTACTTGTGTTAAATATACTTAACCAGCATGTTTTTATCCGAACTTGTCACGTGCTGTCGCTCTGTCAGTGACCTTCTGTGTCATCTGTTTACGCTCCAGGATGCAGTTACCATGATGTCAACAAATGCACATGGTGGGATGAAGCAGCACGGTACTTATATTTACACCACAGCACATGGCAACAATGCAGACTGTCATATGGCAATCAAGGCGGACTGTCATGACTCATGATGGTTAGGATTAGGCAACAAAGTTACGGATGGCTAGGTATAGACAAAAGGGGCACATGGTAAGGTGTAGAAAAAAAACTCCACATCTTCATCCACACCAGACTTCTGCACGAGGTAAGTTTTTTGTGGGATCTTTCCACCTCCATGCCCACCCTGTAAGCATGCTCGCGCACCACTGGTTCTGTCCAAGCGTGTTCTCATCTGACGCCGTCCAGCTACATTCCAGTTGATCGCAGTGGCGTCACGCTCATACGCCAAAAGCACTGACAGAGCAGACATGTTTGTGAGAACGGGCGGGCTTAACTTGTACATGTTTAACTGTATTGTGTGTTTTTTACCTCAGAGTCGTGTGTCTTTAACCATTGTATGTTGTATTGTTTTTATTTTTTTTGGACTCTGCAGGGGGTAACCTTTCATTGAAGCATGAATTTAAAAAAAATGACACAACTCTGTTTAATTTCTGATGAGCAAGTTTTGAGGACGCTCCCAGTTGCTGTTTGGGATACAGACAACTGATGACATTCTTTAAGACAAGTTCAGTTGTGAAAGAGTGTTAATCCACCAGAAATGTTAAACAAAGAAATCAGTTTACTTTTATTTACTATTATTGTGCAACCGTGTCAAATTTAGCCAAACAGCAAGTTTTCATCAACAATAAAGCAGTGTTTCTACCATTTCTCCTCCCTGTTAAAGGGTTTTTTAGGGGGGAGTTTTTCCTTATTCGTTGTGAGGATCCAAAGACAGAGGTTTGTCATATGCTGTAAAGCCCTCTGAGGCAAACTGTGATTTGTGATTATGGGCTTTATAAATAAAATTAACTTGACGTGTTGATCTTGTAAGTTACTCAGAGGGTGACACCAGATTTATTTTTACTGCCTCTCCACAAAAACTCTTTACCCCTTTTTTAAACTGTTTGTAAAATAACTTCAATCAATTAGCCAGTTTAATGTTACTTTCCATGAAGCATAATATCTGACTTATATATATATTATGCTGAAAAGGAAGGCACAATCCATTTAAGAGAACAAAAATCTAGATGAAGTGAAGTGATTTAACACTGGTTTTCTACATCTAACATCCCCTATGTGTTTATTTGTTTACTGACAAGAAACTTTATTATTGCTTTGCATCCACAGAGAAGGAGCAGGCATCTCATTTTTCTGTCTGTGCATCCTAGTTTCTACATTTAATGTCTGAGCAGAGCAGCTCCTCATTTCCCCTGAGCAGAGACTGAGTGCATGCAGAGGAGGAGAAGTGGGAGGCGAGAGGAGGCGAGCGGCGGAGAGGCCTAAGCAGGGCTATTTTTATGGAGGCACATAATAAAGATATGGAGATGAAGCATCTATATGCTTCCTTAGGACTTTCGTTCTGCTCCCAGTCTGGCCCAACAACCTCCCGTCTTGTTTCTGCTCTGCGGCTCCCGTTGAGGATAGAGAGAGAACATGCTGAGATGAATGAGAGTAATAACCCGACTGTCAGGAGAGAGAGAGAGAGAGAGCGGCGGGGAGGGTCATGATGGTGTAAACACAGGAGCGAAAGCTTGCAGGTCTGTGTTTCTATTTTTACTACGGCACAGTGGGGCAGTGGAGGGGGAGGAGAAAATGGGATAGAGGGAGGGAGGAGGAAGTGGTATGAAAATGTGAGTTCTACATTATTCATGGGACCAGTGGAGGAGCATGGACGGCGGCTGGGACACCGTTCACAGCCTGCACGCGTTTCCACTAATACACCCAGGAGGACACTCATTGACAATGCATTCACCAGCTTGTCACCTTAACAGGGAATTTCAATGATTTTCCATATTAAACATCCACTAATCATACATCAACAATAAATCAAATGCGTGATATGTTAAGGATCACTCACAGTGACAAACCCGCAGTGAATTATCACCAGCTCTGCAGCTCTACTGAGCTTTTTGCTCTCTTTTAGCTCTCAGCGCTCTTATCAACCAGCAGTTTCCAACAGCAGCAGGCAGCTGCTAAAAACAAACTCCAGGCAGGTTTCCATACACATCTGCACACAACTCAAGCGATATTTTCGAAATGTCAATGAAACACAACTGCGAGATTACTGTGTTTCCACTGACTGATGTTACGTGACTACTCCTCTCACGATGACATTCGATAGCCATATCCACAGTGGGGCGAGTTCCCACCAAAACACCCGTCCGACCAATCGTGAGCAGCCCTATTGAATATGAGCACATGGATTGGCTGCCACAGCTGTCAATCATGGCGTAAAATCCTCTTTTTATAGAACTGAATAACTCATTAAAACCAAACTTATAAAAACAATCACTTGAACAAATATCAGGGTGATGAAAGCTACCATCAGTGACAGAAACCATCTTTGGGAAAAATGTATTTGGCTTGTACTTTGAGTTTTTAGTTTGGCCTATGTCCCATTCACTAACATGGAGGGGCGGGCTTTATGACCTCTACTGCAGCCAGACACCAGGGGGCGATCCAGATGGAAAAGTTACACTTTGGGGAAACTGTCATGTTGTCCATCCTTACATACAGTCCACAGACAGGACATCATCTTTGTACATGGGACACCTGGTCTACTCACTGAGCTGCCGGGTGGCCCACAGCTCTAAAATTATATTAGATTTTACCTGTTTTACATAGCAATACTAATAGGTTGTGGTGATTAGAAACCATATCAAGGTTGTGCAGAATTAACGGGTCTGGCTGAATTTGCACTAGTTGTTGCAATTGCAACATCATGACATCCAGGAGGGACTGCATAATGTTCAGTTTACTACTACAGACAGCAAAACAAAACTTTTATTTTTGGTGCGAGTATCCTAGGTTTCACTGAGAAGAATACTTGTTTACAAGTATGTTAGTAAAAAACAAAAGTTAATTAAAGCGCATGGTGTGTATTGTTTAAGTTATTTGGTTCTTCTGTTCAGTATGTGTTTGTATTTATGTATGTGTATGTGTGTGTGTGTGTGTGTGTGTGTGTGTGTGTGTGTGTCTCGCCAAGATGTCAATATGTGTTTTTGACCATTAACTGTTTCTCTTGGGTCATATATGTATTTCATATTTCACTGTAAGTTTATGGATTTATACATGATCATATCTGATACTCTGATATGCTCATGTGTCTTTGTGACAGTGTCCTGCTCCGTGTATGTGTGTGTGTGTGTGTGTGTGTCTTTCTCAGCGTGTGTTTGTCCATGGATGCCATATTATTTACATGGATGAGTGACCTTCACAGGGTCGTGTCACGCTCAGTAAAACCCTCGGCGCTGTAAACTGTGCACAGTTTTTCAGCCCTCCACTCCGTATTTCAGACTGCCAAGAATATCACGTTTCCTCACAATGGAGCTTCAAGAATCACAACACGCTTTATGTTACACACTGAAGTCTTACAAACTCACATGACAGCGAGGTTCAGCAGCGAGTTTGTGGTATAAATAGGCTTTGCCTGCTTATGTGATGTATTAAATATACTCCAGGGTGCCGTGAAATAAACAAAGGACAGTGTAGAACTGGGAGGCATTATCCAGAGTACAGAGGTAAGAGTACGGATATATCTTTAAAGGAAATCTGTCACTACCTGAGAAACAGTAAATCTTCTACTGATATCATCACTATGCACTAAATATGGACATATAACCCCCTGTTATAAGACGACTTGCAGGTTTTAGACTTTGCTTTTGTAGCGATTTAGTATAGTAATAAGATATTATCATTTGTTTCTTTTAGACAGAGCCAGGTTTGCTGTTTCGGTCTGTTTCCAGTCTTTATACTCGACTAACCTAACCTGTATCTGGCTCCAGTATCATTGCAGACAGAATAAACGTTGGCATTGTGCTTCTGCAAACCACAGATATACCACATTAGTATGTTATTTTGTAGCCAATATGTTGAAACTTTTATCAATGCTGTGGTTAAAGTGTGGCTGTGGGCACAAAAAACACTTAGTTATGATGAGGTAAACATCATGTTTTGGCTTAAAATACCTGCTTTAGATGGCACTATCAAAGGGATCTCATACAGTGGGGCTGTATGAGATCAGCGGGCTCCTGGTTTGTAGAAACAGATGGGATGCGTACCCCACAAGGGTTGATATCAAAATATATTTTAGCCACTTGAAAAAAGGCCTACCTAAAAAAACATCAGTATGAGTCTAAGTGGACGCTGTATTTCAAACACTTTCACCTCGCCGTCACACAGCCTTTCCCTTTGGTACTACATTTCTCATCTGCTGCCGCTCGGCTGTTTGGGTCAGAAAGTGCTGTTAATGGCTGTTAAGCGATCTGACTGAAATGAAACTTCACATTGATAACACTCTCAATACAGCTTCCACTTAGACAGATACTGCATATTTTAGGCGGGTGTTTTTTTAAGTGGCTAAAACATGTTTTGAAATCAACCCCACTATACAGCATGGTAATATTGAGCTGTATTTCATACGGTCATACTTCAAAAATCCCACACTATCACTTAAAGATGGTGCCGCTCACAGCCGCCACAGCTTCTTGGTGCACGTTGTTTTATCTTCTGAAACAGCTATATTATACATATCCGTTATGTTATAGTACTTTTTTAAAAAATATGTCATATTTTTGTTTAAATGTTCTTGAATGTTGCAGTACTTTGCCTTTTTCCTATTAATATGTTTACTATATGTGTAATATATGTACCAAAAACCAAAGCAAATTCTTTTTAAGTGAAAAACATGGCAATAAATCTGATTCTGATCCTGACAATCACAGCTGAAAATGTAGCTTGTCTTGCTAGAAAAACAAAAATCAACCAGATCTGTTATTTGTTAGTCTCGAAAATCTGCAGCGTGGCAGCTATCTCACCATCCACTCCACCCCCCGATGACAAAGTCAGCTCATACACATTTATTCAAAACTATGTCACATTTAAAACTTTGATATGAGATATATTTTATGTAGAAATGTAATGGATCTGTGGTTTTCAGAAATGTACAATGCCAACATTATCTTCATAGCGATGACAGTGGTACTGACATTATAGTGGTATCTCGGCAAAAAAAAGAACAAACATATTTTTATTGTTGGACTGTTCCTTTAAGTAAAGCGTCATTTAAAGGGGCTTATAGTATAAAGTTGTGATATTAATTAAAGATATTGGCAAAGTCAGGAAAAGTGAGAGATTTTGGAAGAGATCAGCGTTTAAGATCTAATTTTTGGGGACATTTTGTGAAAACTTTGTGACTGTTAAAATCAACGTTTCTAAGTTTCAGAAGTCGAAGTTTTAACGATAGGCTACAAGAGTTTTAGAAACGATTCCAAATTTGAGCACGCAGATTTGTAAAAACAGACGGACTGTCTTTGAGAGTCTTTAACAATCTCATCAAGAGCTCTCAAATAATGTAAGAAAGTCCAATTACATTTATGAAATCTTTTCCCTGATGAAATTATTCACAGTCATATTCAGTGGGTTTATGGCCGCATACACTTTTTCTCTGAGGCGCCATGACAACAGTTTAATACACACAAACTGAATGAAGCTCACGATGAGCAAAATATTCAAACCTGTTTTTATGGTGGGATCATCCATCAAATAGAAATAATAATAATGCATCATTTTAGATAAATATACTGACATGCAGCCTGATGTATTTGGTTTGTTTGAAAACGTTAAACAGTCTATGTGGATGGAGCCACCAGTGTGTCTGTCAGAGAGTGAGTGGTTAATTAATCCCAACAAAATGAGACATTAACCCTTTGAAACCTGAAGCAACATCCCTTTTCTTGTGCTGCCTTCAGAAGCCTTTCAGGTGTCTAAACCTTTGAATCTTGTGGAAATTACAGGAAATAAGTGGATTTAGAAAATTATTTTCAAAAAGCTGGGGAAAAATGTCTAGGGGAAAATTTAAAAAGCTGGGGAAAGGCTATATTCATAAGGATCATAATTTTATTTGAGATAATGTTCCAAAAATATTATAACATTAAGCACTTTTTCCAGGTCATTTCCTCTTTTTTATTTATTTTTTAAACCTTTTTCTGTATTTATTTATTTTTTACTTTTTTAAAACTAATTTTGAGATAATTTTCTTGGACTTTTCACTGATTTTTTTGCAAATGTTTGGGCCATGTCTTTTTTCAATGCTCATTGCCTTTTTCCAGTGTTTTCTGAAAGAAATCAAGCCAATTGCTTAGGTTTCAAAGGGTTAACAGATTGTACAAGTGGTAATAAAGCAGAAAAAATATGCTTTTGAAATTTTACCTTTCCGTCTTGTCAAGTTCCTCTTCATCAGTAGCTGCTGTTTCTCCACTTTTGCACCAGCTGGCACCGAGTCATGAATTTATTTTATCCTTTAATGGGACTCTTCACGAGCTATGATTCATTGGTGGCCATGGTGAAACTGTGGAGTCGCGCCACCTGTCCCCTCACCTCGCCACTTAGCTGGGCTCACCTCCATTCGACCCTGGGACCTGAGCCGACAGCAGCAGTGTCCTGCGGAGACACAGAAGACAGAGACAGAGACTGAGGCAGAGACAGAGGAGAGATAAACAGAGAGTATGTGAAATCTATCTGCAGCCGTTCGGCTGTTGGCCAGGATGCTGCTGCTGTAACATCCTTAATCTGACTGGCAAGGCCTGATGCTGATCTGACAGCTCCTGCTGATGTACTGTGGAGAGAAGAGATAGGAGCCCCCCCCCACCCCCCCCCCCCCCCCCCACACACACACACCCCCACCCACACACACACACACACACCATCATTCTTGTCTTGTTGCAGCACCCCAAAAATCAAAGGACATTTCAGGATTTTAGGTGTTTTTGGGATGTTTTACTAGAATTCAGGACTGGCATTAATATTTGGTTAAGTATTCAAACAAGTCCTCCAAATTAAATAACAAGATATTTTGTTTGTAATGGGCCTTTAGAGGGACAAAAATAAGTGTTTAATGATCTGATGCCCCAGATCAGAAATAAATCAGTTTTACAATGTAATATAATGTAAATTAAGGTTTTATTACAAAAACTTGGGAATTTACGGTAATCTGCACACACTTATTTATGTCCAATTTAAGATTTATATATATATATATATATATATATATATATATATATATATATATATATACATTACATACTTGTAATATAACTAACATTCTGTGTAATAAAGCTAATGAGCTTTGAAAGAACAGACTCACGCATGCACACACACACACACACACACACACACACACACACACACACACACACACACACACACACACACACACACACACACACACAACACACAGGGGCATTTGGTGACATTGTGTTCTGGAACTGACACTCAGAAGGAAAATGAGAAGAATAAAAACACAATGAAGAATAGTGTACTTTCTAGCCAAAGTCAGAGTTCAAGATATCGAGCACATCCACAGTCTGATGTCTCAACATCTGAGTTAAGTGCATTGCTCGAAGGCACTTTCACTTCTTCAACCTTTGGAGCACCACTGCCTTCTTCTTAAATAAACATCAGACCACATGATAAACATGTCATCTGATGTGTGTCAACAGTTTTGACATGAAGGTGACATGTTTGGGGGTCATGCACCTGTTCTGCACCTGCTCACTGATGAGTGTGTTGCCCTCTCCGATGCTTGGAAAGATGCAATGAAGCTGATCGTCAGAGTGGAGAGCAGACATATAGAAGTATATCATCAGCCCCTCTTATCCTTCTGTCAGTTTTCTCTTGTGTTGTCATTGTTGTATGATGGTGATTATAAGGGTGATTATCAACAAATGGAAACAGTTCTGACTAGTATAATCCATTTCTGCAATAGATACACCAAATCCTACGCAGTGGATGTTTAAGGTGTAAATGTCTTTCATACCATCAAAAAAAAATCCTCTGCTACTTTCATGCTTTTATTGTGGCAGACAAATGCACATTGTTTCAATATTAATATTAAGAGGGACATGTCCCCTGCTCCCACCATAAATAAATATATAGATAATAATAACAACAATAATAAAAAATACACATGTGCAACTACTCCACTACACTTTCCCTGTTACCCTTTACATGGCAGGATAATGAGGAAAATCAGGTTTCTCTTATCTTTACTCTGATTACAGATTTCTTGTCGACATGACATTTTAGAAATCAGCTTAGTGATGAAAGCTGACTGTAACCCGTTTATTTAAGTACATGTAAACACATGTACACACCATCTTTATCTATATTTAGCTATATATTTATTAAAGACACATTAACAGCAATACTCTCACAATCAATAAACTATAGTCTATAGTATCAATAAGGATTAAGAAACAATATTTACTGATGTTTTTCTGTACGAAATACCACTATTATTTTGGAACAATAGACTGATAATGTTACATAAAGAAGAGACACAAAACAAAATGATGCATAATCAGTGCTGACAGTCCCACAGCCCTTTGATCGTTTTTCTGTCCTCTGTGTGTGTGTTTGTGTGTGTGTGTGTGTGTGGGTTTGCATGCTTGTGAGTGTGTGTGCATGTGTGCATGTGTGTGTGTGTGTGTGGTGGGTGTGTGTGCATGTGTGTGTGTGACTGGAATAGCAGGTGACTTGTTTTGGTGCTGCCCCATATGTGCTACGTAGAGGGGAATACATATGCGTGTGTGTGGGTGTGTGTGTCAGAGAGAGAGAGAGTGTGTGTTTGTCTAGCTAATCATGTGTGGCTGAGTGCACTCAACAACAACAACACCCCATCACCAGACAGACAGGCTGGCCGGCAGGGACCCCTGTCCACCATCTGTGTGTGTGTGTGTGTGTGTGTGTGTGTGTGTGTGTGTGTAAATGACACAGACAAACGCACATGTGCGCACACTCGCATGCACACGCACGCACACGCACGCACACACACACACACACACACACACACACACACACACAGGCTGGTGGTGGTGATGGTCTGGTCTCCACCTGTCCCCCCTGTCATTACCCAGGAGGTGATGGAGGGGAACAGGGAGGGAGACGAGGGAGGATGAAGAGGAGGAGGGGAGAAAGGAAGAGGTGGAAAGGGGAGAAAACAGTGTGGAGATAAACGGAAAAAGAAAAGCGACAGAAAGAGCAGAGACCTCAGTGTGACACAGTCGCAGGTGAAGAAACCAGAAAGAGACATTGAGAGACTGCAGAAGAGACCTGATGTGACAGAGACGGAGAGACGGGATGAGAATGGACAGACTGAGATGTGGATGGTGAGGAAAAGGAGAGATCAAAGAGGAACCATGAGGGATGGTGAAAGTAGAGAGGAGGAAAGAAAGGTGAGCAGTACTGAAATAGTAGATGAAGAGGTCCAATAGTCTGAAAGGCTACTAAAGACAATACACATAAAAAAAAACTTAAATCTTAGAGCCTTATTAGAACTGTAGATAAATACCAAAGGAAATGGCCAAGGACAATAATATCATCAGCAACTAAGTAGGTAAATGCTTAGAAACTGCACAACATATCTGAAATTACCCTTTAATTTAGGATGTCAGAAGCAGGGTTCAGGGACATAATCATGAAGATGTAAGCATCTAAAAAGTGTATTTATGCTTCTCTTAATTCCAGTACTGCTCTTCATACATCTAATCAGTCAATAAATCAATAATTTAATCAATCAATAAACTTGTCTTAAACCTTCCACTGTTAGTCAAAGTCAAAGTGCTTTATAGGTGACAAGTTAGAGAGTAGACATAACAGAGTAAAACAATTAAATGTTATATATAGATTAATGATCATCTAAGAAATTGGGATGGAATATAAAATAATTCTGTGTTTTTTGAATCTGTTGCTGACAAGGAATAATTTTCATCTTCTTGGAGTTCCTCAAGGCTCTATTCTGGGGCCTGTTTTATAATCTGTCTACGTGCTCCTTTAATTCACTTTTTCTGCTGGTTTTGTTGTGTCTGTTATCACTGCTATCAGAAGATATTGCTCTACATATTTGTGACATCTAGAGAGCTCTCAAATCTTGTTACTTAGTAAAAGGGCTTGTGAAACAGTGCCTGTTTTCATAATCTCAGTTAAATCACAAAAGGACGGAAGTTGACCTTTCTGGCACTATTTACCAGCACAGTTTCCATTTCAAAGTCATTATTATACCTGTTATTTGTGGTCACAAATTATATGGATAGTAACTAAGTGCAATTACTCAACTACTATGGCCTACTTGAGCACACATTTGGGGACCTGCACTTTATTTTAGTAATTTCTTCTCATGCCACTTTCCACCTCTACTCCTTTACATATCAAAGGGAGATATTCAACTTTTAATGTCATTACAATTACTGTAAGATTTAGTCACTGGTTACTTCATTGAATTAAGACTTTTGTGTACAGAATACACAAATTAAGCTACAGCTTAAATGATTAGTCGATTACTCAACTGAAATTGATTGTAAACTATTTTTATAGTCCTTTAAGAAATTTTTCGTGCAAAAATGACAAACATTTTATGTTTCCAGCTTCACAAATGTAATTCTTTTAACTATCAAACACTTTTTAGATTAGTTTTATATTTTTCTGCACTCTTACTTTTAATTCTTTATGTTAATTTTTCCTCACATTCTTTTACCTTACCTGCTTTTACAGTGTTGTGTAAGTACTTCTATTCAAGCACAGGATCTAAAGACTCTTCCACAAATGACTATCCCAGTTACACACCATTTATTTCTTCCAACAGCTACGGGAAATTATCCTGTGTCTGGTCTCAACAGACTTAATAATTAAGGATATTCTTTTTATGTCAAGAGGCTGTAGGACATTTACAAATGGTCCAAAGTTCTGCTGCACAATTACACCCCAGCACTCCTCAGCGGCCTCACACACCTTCACCACATCAAGGAAGGTCGGGGAAAAAAACCATACCACAACAGAAGCAAAAAGATTTTACAGTTTCATATCATACATTCACTTTGTAGAGTTTGACGCTATTGCAGTCTGAGCTTTGTAAAAACACAAACAGGCAGTTGCTTCCATTTTTCCACTGACATATACAGCACATAAATCCTATTAACTGACCATGATAAGAGATAAAACAAATTATACTATAGAAAGGGGATTATAGTAATGATAGTATTTTCTTTTTCACTGCCGTCAGGCTCTGTATCTTTGACACACATTGCAGAAGTGAATATGGTTCTTCCATATTGGTGTGATGAAGCAGTTCATTGTCCATCTGTTTTTTGTTTAACTCCCTCCATCTGGTGCAGCAAGGCGCCTACAGAGCAGCTATTTCATTGTTTTTTTCTCTTATTTTATGTTGCTTCACTCCTAGAAGCATTTCACTGAGAAACAACCAAAAAAACGTTCATCAATTTTTATTCGGAGAAAAAGAGGGAGATGACTGGTTGCTCTGCAGGCTATGGCCAAACACAGGTCAAAAACATGAAAAACGAGAAGGAACTTTTATTTGGATTTTGATCAGAGCAATGACCACTGAGGTTTGGCTGTGGGTACAAATGCGACCCTATTATATGTTTTTAAGAATAATATCAGAACAAAGTTTTTTAAAAATAATTAAAGTCAAGTTGTCATAGGAAAACATTGCAGTTGAGGCCATGGCTAGTTGGTATCTTTTTTGCTATAATTACAATCAAACATTAAGAGCATCAAAGCATGCATGTGCACCAAATTTAATGTTTGTATAGACTTGGGGAGAAAACTGGCAACATATTTCAATTTCGACATATGAGATATGTGAAATTAGCAAACTGAAACTTAAGATACAGGCTGTAGTTTAACATGGTGGTCCAACCTATCTGACATTTCCACTGTGATTGTTTGACGTACTGTGGTGCTTTTCTGGCTTTTACTGCTTCTTATCTAAAAAATGAACCAATTGAGGCTGCATTTCCTTCATGCTGTTTCATTTCATGTACATGATGTGGGGGTTTTCTACCTCGAGGTTATTGTTCATAAACATTGTGATTTAGTCTATATAAATGAGAGCATTTTCTTCTGGTCTGTTTTGCTTAATTTTAGGTTAACTTAACAACTCATAAGACTGAGAATTACATTTGAACTGATGTGCTCTCCTGTTCATTTCTGTGTTTTTCAGATTGAGGAGGGGTAAACACAGGGTTAAATCAAGTATTCAGAGCTGCAGCAAGCTCTGGAACACACACACACACACACACACACACACACACACACACACACACACACACACACACACACACACACACACACACACACTTTTACAAATTTCCAGGAACCCTCCCGTCCCTCAGGCTCACCCCAATTCAGATGTCATATGTGTATTCTCCCCGGATCAAAGGGAGGTCACGTTAATTAGCCAATTTCACACTCGTCTGCCAGCATACACACACATACACACACATGCTCCACTGTCACACAGACATGTTAATTAAAGACTTTAGACCACAGCAGTGAGGACCAATCAGAGCTCGTTGTGGAGGGTTACAGGCTTGTTTACGATAAACTGTTGAAGTCCGACTGTTGATCTGCTGCAAGTGTTTTTGACTTTCACAGCAAACATGACTCATTAAAAAGTGTGTTGACATTTCATATCACATGTACAGCGATACATGTACATGTGTTAGCTATAATGCATGGCAGGGTGTCCAAACGATCACAGACGCGTGGTATTTCCGCCACACTGTCATAATGCTAATACAAAGTTTTAAATAAAAAGTGCATTATCTTAAAACTATAAAATGCACAATCACCATTGAGTGGCCAACAATAAATATTTACGAGAAGTAATATTCTCACATCTATTTTCCTTATTAAACAGAGAAATACAACTGTACACCCTCTGAATTCAACTTTTTGTCCTGTAACTTCTCCTTTCACCACTGGGTGTCGCAATGTCTTTCAGCCTAGCTGCCTGTTCCACCAGTGGAGACTGAGCTCTGGTGGTGCATGCTGTGCACTACATACAATCAGTATAATAGAAAGAGATATTGAAAAACATACTTTGAGGATTTCTGAATACCACCGTAATAGATTATACTGCCCAAGCCTAGTGGCTAGTATGAGCGGATATGAAAAATAACGCACTTCCGCATTACAGGGCAAATTTCTGCAAAAATGCAAAATATGTATTCTTTTAAAAAGGTTCATGCTTGTATTTTAATTTTCTACCAGAACATGTTTACATGCTTTAATTTTAAAAACAAAACAAACAAACATTTAGATTTCTCATACAGTATGTGCTGGTACACCTGTATTCACTCTGTGTGTGAAACACTCATTTACCAGTCATCTGAAGCTGGTCAAAATGTTATCCCAGCCCCCAGTTTGTCTTCTGGTTGTCCTCACTAGTTTCTAGCTAATGTCTTTCTGCCTCCGTGATGCCTGCTATTCAATCGGTCAAACCCAGGCAGCACTGCGAGTAAACCTCACCACATGTTAACTACTGCCTTACTGGAATGTAAAGTTTCAACATATCAGCTACATTATAATAATAAATACAATGTAGTCATTGTTTGCAGAAACGTACAATGCTAACATTTACTTTGGTGATTGGTTTGATGACAAAGGCTCCATAAATGATGTGTATAAGCTTTTCATCTTATGACAAAGTATTCCATATTTTTCCAATATTTTTTAGACAGTAGGTTTTCCTGCTGCATGGTGTCTGTTTACACATGTGCATATGAAATACTCTGGAGATTTGGGCCATCTGTGCGTCACACACACACACACACACACACACACACACACACACACACACACACACACACACACACACACACACACACAGAGAGTCCCAAACTATGTGCAACTGCATGGATACACACACACACACACACACAAACATATAGAGGAGACAAAAACACCCTTGACATGCAACTCAACTGTTCTTTTTTAAATCACCAAACATTTTTCAGATCTATTCAATATCTTGTATTTTGCCTGATATTTTTCTGCCTGTACTGAATTTCTTTCACCATTTTCACAGCTCCAAAATGACAACTAATCTAAAGAAAAAGGTCCAAGTTATCCTGTGAGTGGGATCAAGTCCGCATGAAATAGGTCAAATTGCTTTTAAACTACATCAATAAACTTGATATTTCTAACACAATCTGCAGCGGCCGATCTTTATTGACACACACACACACACACACACACACACACACACAAAACCTCGTCCCATTTCAGCACAGGCAGCTTGACAGCGAAATTCCCAAATACCAAAAACCTATGGGGTCTTGACAAAAACATCACTATAACCCGGCCTCGTTTCTATATTGAATCTGGCAGATAGGATTTTTTATCTCTCCAGGTTTGTCGAAACGCTTAAGAGGTCCCTGATTCTCCTTTGAATGCGTTTCTCAAGCAGCTGCCTTAATATTGACATCTCCAGGCGATGCAGAGAGATTCATTTTGAAATAAATCAATATATGATGGCAGTCTGGGCCCTGATAAAGGTGTGTAATGTAGCCAAATATAAACTACAGCCTGAGGCAGATATACTGAAGGTAGTGGAGCCCAATGTGGAGGTCAGGACCCCCCAAGGGCCTTCTGAGATAAATCTGATGGGTTGTGAGAAGATTAATAAAATGGAAGAGAGGAAGAAAAACATTTCAGCTGCACAATAATTATGTTTGTTTTACTTTCTTGAATCAGTTTTATTTTCCTGGGTAAATAAATAAAGTTTCATCAGGATTCAAAAAACTACGAAGGCATTACGTGACTATAAAAGGGCACAACAGTCAAAAAGCAGGAAATCCCTAACTTTCATGTAGGCATCTGTTGATTGCTTCTTGTCTGAATATAATGTTTGTTTGTTTTTTTCTACACTTTACCATGTGCCTCCTAATCCTAACCACTGTACCCGTGTTGCCTAATCCTAAGCATGTGCTTCTGTTGACGCTCTGGTGTTGATTGTCATGTGCTTTTATTACGTAATAACCACTTGCACCTACCATGTGCTTGTGTTGACATCACTGTAGCACCACGCCAAAACATAAACAGCAGACGCAGATGGACACTCGGAGCGACTTGGGATGAGAACATGTTGGTTGGTCGGTCTGTCTCTCTCTTGCCAGAAGATGAACCTTGTTAACAATGAAATACCTCAACATCTACAGTACATGTCGTCAAATACCAAAACTTTAAAAGCCCCTCAGTGTCTGATTTTGATGCACACGGCATCTTTTAGCGTCTGTATGAGACTCACTGAGCTTTCAACGAAGTCCAAATTAAACAGGGTCCGAAAATAACACCCGCCAAGCCCCAAATTGGGGTAGGTTTCTAAATGTTGTTGTCGATGATTGTGCTAAAATAGTAATGCAATGCTACTATTATGCTGAGAGTCTCTGTCATGTTTTGGTGTAATTTAGGAATGCCCTGCTCTGCTGCTCCTGCATTATCTGTGTCAGACATCCATGCCTGCGGTGCCGAGCATCCGACAATCTCAAGCGCTTTTAGTTTTGCAGCATGCTGTTTACTGCATGAGACATCAGCTGATCCGCTTAACTATAACTCACCACCAGTCCGCTGCTAACTAACGTTGGGCCAGTACTAGGTAAAGAAAATCTTTTAGTGAATAAAATGTCAGAAAACAAGAGAAAAACAACATCTTCAGATCTATTATTTTGTCAAACCAAAATCTCTGAACCCTAAGATTGTAACTTTGAAATTGAACAAAAGAGAGAAATACAGCAAAGCGAAAAATCTGAGAAGCTTGGGAAATCACAAATAATTTACTATCAAAGTTCTTGCCAATTAATTTTCTTTCCCTTAAATAACCAGCGATTCAACTAATTGAGCCAGCACTAAATACGCTGCTTGCCCATGTGGAGTATTTTTAGATTATAATTAACATTTTGAAATAATTCAACACTACTAATGAAAACTAGTGTTATTCCTTCAGTTTTAGCATCTTGTGATTTGATCCCTGATGATCTCTCTGTGAGACACGTCTTCATAAAGACACTGAATAAAACACTGAATAATTTCTATCGATATTGAGAGCTTCAATCCCCAAACATGAAATTGTGATGGGACTATAAAAGCCTACCCCTCCTCTTTGTACAAAGGCGAAGCCCTGCTGCTGAATTCCAGGCATGCTCCCTCATTGATCCCGCTCACGCTACTCTGCTGTCTTCACTCATATTGCTGTGTTAAATTGAGCATAAATGGATAGCGCGGTGCTGTAACATACAAGGTCAAGAGGTCAAACCCTCAGGATCCTAAACAGCCTCAAGCAGCTGCTGCTCCCTTTGACCTGAGGACCTTGATGAAAGAAGCTCAGAGGACGGGGAGAAAAGAGGGAGGACAAAGGAGGGAAGAGAGAAGAGACTGATGGAAAATAGATCAGTAATGCGCCTTCAAACACACAAAAACACATCATACCTCTCCGCCCGTGTGCATGCATTATGACCGTGCACATAATAACGCAGGTACATTTTCTTCTTTTCTTAGATTTGGCCTTCAATTGACACTCAGCCAGCATATTCCACCCCCGAGCTTTTCAAAAACGCTTCTCACAGTGAATACATTGACGGCCTTGCTTTTCGATGCAGAGAACGGAGCTTTTTCAAAACCGTGCTGAAAGGCTGGAAACCTTCAGATCAATGCCCTCATGGTTAAATCATGGCAAAAAACACTGAGTATGGATATATGAGACAAGAAAGGAACCAGGGTCTTTGCTATACTTTTTGCAATGTTACATAAACATCAAACCCTGTCTACAGAAAGACTGGACATAAATCACTGATGCAGAATCCTCAAATACAAACAAACACACAAAAATTGTTTTAGAAGTTGTGGTATTAAGTGTACATTTTTATCTTTCTGTCTATCTATAAAATATAATATTGACTTCTTAAGCAATAGCAGACAAAAGCTGCTTTTGTTTTTAATAGACCATGGATGGTTGTAACACGTTTCATCTTGGCGCCTATAACTCGCTAAATTTTTGTGTTTGGCTCTAAAATTTTGACACGAAGCACCTGTATTTGTCTACTACAAATATCAATCTTTCGAACTTCTTAACTTATATCACGGAATTCATGAGCTGATGTCAAATAAGAGGACTTTTTACAACCTGCCCTACTATCTGGGTAAGTTGTAACAATAAGGGCTCATTTATAGTCTCTTTATGTATGAAAATAGATCAGTTAATGTCAAATGTTGTAACCGTCACTGCCCGAGTACACGTGTCCTTTATCTTGGCAACCATTAGATGGCACTAAAGACAAAACGTTTCACAAAAATGGCGACAGCGGAACAGGGCGTAATAATCCCCCTTTAATGGAGGCAGCGTTTCAGAGGGTCTGTGGGGACGTTAAATACTTTGCGACATGTGGACGGAAAATCTTGTCACTTTATCACTGATTCGTTCCATTTCACCATTTTTAAAATGTCTTTGTCATGTCTTATGGTTGTGTCTTGCGTGAAATACACTACACTGCTCTCACAATTTCTGGTAATCTTGCTGTTTTTTTCGGTGGCCATAAGCTTTGAAAAACATGCAAGAATATGGATGAAATGAACAAAGACTACATGCAGAAGGCTCCATCCAGGTCCGTAAATGTTTCTAACACTGAGCATAAATGAGCCTTAAGAGTGAAAAACTAAAAATCACACACACGCACACACACACACACACACACACACAAATGGATATATACATTAATAACCAATTTCTACCAAGTTCAAACTCACTAACCTGTACCTGAAAAACACAAATCTGCTGCCTCAGTCAAGTAACCACTCAAGGCAAGACCCGTCAGGCTGTAACAATCGTCAGTTTTTACAACCATCACACATCTTAATGCAAAACTCATTTGGCAAGTGTATGAACCATTATTTGTCCAAATCTTTCACTGTGTCACAGGCAAGAAGAAAGAGGACACAACTGCAGATAGCTCCAAAATCTTTCCAGGCATAATCTGTTCAGCGCCAAAGAGCATATAAACAAGTTACCGGCTGACCAATCGCTGGTCAGTCGCGACTGGTGGAGCATTTAGCAGCAAAAAAAAGGCAGATATTTCCTTCAGGAGACCAAAACAGAGCTAAAAATAAATTACTTTCCTAGGAACACAAAAAAGACTTCCAATGCTCCTGCGTGATGCGCAAACAGCTATTGCAAGCTTAAAAGCACTTTATAAGAGGCTATGGTTGATGAACAGGCAACTCACGGGTGGTCTGAAGAAGCACATCAAACAGTACAGGGAACTGGATGCTGACATGAAGGAAAGATATGTATGGCAACAAAGCAACATAAACAACCTGCAATAAAGCACAGAGATAAAGGGAGCAGGTATTTATACTGGAGGAGTTAATGAGGTAATGAGGAGCAGGTGTGCAGGTGGGTGTGGAGAAAGGTGACTGGGGAAGGTGGGAACACCGAGGGCATCTGGAGGACAGGAGGGGAATAAAAATGTGTGGAAAGATGTTGTGGGAACAAAGTAGTGAGTCTGACTCAGGCACGTCTGGCTTTACTGCACCAGCATTATTTGTTGTCTGAAATATGTTGTTCCTGATTCCTTTTCCTTTCCCTTATTTTCAAGTTGGTCACTGCCTTTTTGCCTCCATGTTTTTGAAAGAAATCAAACCAATTTGCTCGGGTTTCAAAGGGTCAAATAGCTTGTGAAAGGCCTCTAAACACAGCACAAGAAAACTGATGTCGATCCAGGTTTCAAAGGATTAAGGTGGAGAATGAGCTTTAAGACGGCGATCACAAAATGCACAAAAAGACTGTTTCACACGTGAACCGTGCTTTTCAAATGTAGCCACATAAGCGTTGGTTTATGACTGTGACTGCAGTCTGAGTTCATCCATGACTTCTACAGCCGTGCAGCTGATTAAAGCAGGAGAACTTGTTCACAGCTCTATATAGCCTCTAAAGAGCGGAGAACAGCAGCAGTGTGAGGCACGGAGTCAGAACTCTGAACAAGGTTACCGAGCTGCAGGAGTATCAGACTGGTAATTACTGAAACAGTTACACACACATACTCACACACACACACACATGCACGCACGCACGCACACGCACGCACGCACACACACGCACACACACACACACACACACACACACACACACACACACACACAGGCATCTGACATCTGTAGGCAACTGGTGCCACCGCAGCTAGCAGCTAATTGGATCATTGTCTGGAAAGGAGAGAGGAGGAGCGAGGGATGAGGGAAGGAATAAAAAAAGAGGGGAAAGCAGGCAGGGGAGAGAAAACAGGAGATTAATGAGACCAACAGCTCCCCAAAGACTGCTGGGCAAGGTGAAACTCACCAGGGAGACGAGCTGGAGATTCATCTGTTTTCTACCACTTATGCAAAAACAATTTATATAACCATGTATAGCACCTGTTTCTTTAGACAATAAAATACTGCTTAATATAATATGCGAGGTTTCATCTTTCAGCCTGCTCTGCCTTCCTTATAAAACATATTGAGTTTTATAAAAAGTTGACTGAATGTTTAAATTTCATGTTTAAAGAAAATTAGAAAACACGCTCTTATCTGAGAACTCCACTAATCAATATCTGTCAGTGAATCCAATGACAAAATATTAAATGTGTGGTTGCTCACGGTGACGACCCACAGAGCATTATCAGACAACTCTGCAGCTCTATAGAGTTTTTCAGTCTCTTTTAGCTCATTGTTTTGGTTTTGCAGCACATTCACGGTTTGGTTCGGTTGGTTTTCCAGAATTAAACAACCTCTCTAATATACTTCCTGCTCAGCACCAAACAGCAGACAGACACTGGCCAAGAGCTCATTACAGATTTGCACAAAACTTAAGTGATAATTTTGAAATGTCAATTAAACATAATTGCAAGATGACTGCGTTTCCACTGAGTGAAGTTATGCGTATTCTCCTCTCGCAATAACATTACTAGAAGCATGGCAATGGATGTTCAAAATATTTACAGTTTATCTGTATGGATTATATTGATGCTGAATTGACAAGAATAATGTCAACATATGACGCCGATCTTGTGTTTCTAAATAAATGTTTTTGCAGACACATTGCAAATTGACTTTTATTTCTATAACTACAATTACTGGAACCAACAACTTCTACATTTTATTGAATTGCTATAAACTTCTTAAAGGGAGTTACAGTAATATTTTCCATCAGGAGCAGGATGGGTAATAATCGCAAATAGTGATCCTGCAAGAAGGACGGGGAAGTCATTTATTCAATAAAGTGACTGAAAAAGAACCCCTTTTCCTGAACGGCTGACCTTTTTGTGTCGCAACAGGCCACATGTGTTGATCTTTATTGTTGCTGAATATAAAGGGACAAATTGGTGTGTGTGTGTGTGTGTGTGTGTGTGTGTGTGTATTTTACTGGAAGCTGGAGTCAGGGGAAGAATGACTCATATGGATAGTCTAGTGAGACAATGAGGGCCGCTGGAGGATATCACTCTGCATGTGTGAGCATGTGTGTGTGTGTGTGTGTGTGTGTGTGTGTGTGTGTGTCACAGTGCTGATTGAGGGAATGTCACAGAGCAATGAGAAGGAACCAGGCCAACTGCCACCAGAGCGCTGGCGGTCAATTTGGATGGACTGTCACTGCGGCTCGCCTCATGTCCACGTCGCCTCCTTCCCCCTGTTGCTCTCCAAGTGCTAACAGCACACTGTGTGGAGGATCAGTGTGTAAGTGTGTGCGAGCATGTGTGTGTTCACTGGCCTATATTTGACATCAGTATAGCCTTATAGCCAGATGGTAATGATGCCCCACTGGCCCCCATGTGGAACAGAAACACTGACACGTTGTGAGCACTGAGGATGTGAAGCAGCGATGAGCAGTGACAGGACCAAAGCTTCTGCTGTCACCGCTGGACACAGCAAGGACAGGCTGACAGCGCGTGCGCGCACACACACACACACACACACACACACACACACACACACACACACACACAAACTTAAGAATTTATCTGAGTTTTTTATTCTGAACACTGAAGCTCCATTAAGTGATTTTTCTGGACACACGCACTGAATCAAATGACTCACTGTAGTGTGATCGAGCTGCTGCTGCTGCTGCGTATTTAAGTCAAGTCTGCAGATGAAACTGTAAGTCAAGATGCAAGTTCCCAACGCTGTATCCAGTTCTTTTTCTAAATCCATGGGATGCCATGCCATTCATGTTTACATCTTGCGCTCTCATGAGTATGAGCCTATGGTCCATGAGAAGATACACACTTTCTTCTGCACGAGCCTCTCGCCCGTGTAGATGCACACTTCCTTCGGTTGGTGTAGTTTAGCAGAAAGAGAACAGATCCCACATTAAACTGCTCACAACAAGGTCTGCTGATTATCTTGAGTAACTGGGGCATAATTTCTGGAAAGAGACATTGCTGTTGAGTTTTTAAAAAGTATTTTTTAGGTGCTTTGAGTACCACAAGCTGAGTGCCATCTGGTTCCATTATATTTGAGAGAAGGCTGACATCTCTGTAGCCAATATCTCCAACACTCACAGCAGAACAATCATGGCTGCTAAACAGCACTACAGGAAAGAGAAAAATATGAATTTGTGATTTTGGGGTGAACTGTCCATTGAAAATCAATCATTTAACCTCTTAAAGGAAATATTCTTCACAATTATCAATCAATACTTTTAATTCTAGTTTCTGATGACATTTTACAGCTAATATATGGTCAAATTTATACATAAAGAACTTTTACATGAACGTGAAGCATGCACAGTGTTCCTTACAGTTTATGATACATACTGTGAAAAAATAGTCATCACACACACTGCGCTGAATATGGCACATTGTTGTGTTGTGCTCTTTGTTCCAGTTCTATCAGAGTAGATACTCGAACGACGGCCTGAGACCTTGACTCACACAAAACCAATTGTGTATGAGTGTGAATATGCTGCACGAGTGTGTTTGTGTGCGTGTTATTACAGGCTTCCTTTTCCTTTTTCCTCCTTCACATTGAGCTGCTGCAGGATGCACCAGGTGCAGAAAGCATTCAATTGGACTCACACACTGAGAACTGAAGGATATTCACAAGAGAACAAATGAATGAATTGCCAATCTAACTTTTCTGACTGTTCCTCTGCTTCTCTAGTTCTCTGTCGCTCTTCTTTTCTCTTCCATTTCTCTTGATTCTTCCAGAAATTTCTTAAAGGAACAGTGTGTAAGATTTAGTGTAATTGTGTGGTGAGGATTGCAGATTGCAACCAGCTGAAACGTCTCACGTCCACAGAAATCTCTTCCTCTCCAAAACAAACAGACCAGCTGATGAAAACCGGTAAAAACACTGAGTAAAGCAGTTGAACATCACAAATCACTGTTTCCTCAACATTGTTTGGTATGTTGCAGATGGACCACTAGCCTAACACCTACTAACGTGTGCTTACCCTTTTTTTCTTTGACAATATAACATACAGACATACAGCAGGTTTTTATCAGGAGCCATATTATCTGCAGAGGTTTCTTCCTCTCCAAAACAAACAGACACAGTGATTAAGCCACTAAAAACACTGAATAAAAAGTTTCATGCAAAAAAAAATCTGCAGTTCTCCAAGACGTTCTCATCCAAATTGTCACATATTGCTGCTTTGCCGGTGGACTTCCACGTCCACGCTCTAGGTAGGCCTATCCTTCTGCGTCAACTGTTGACGTGCCGGGTTGCTACTACTGAAGCTGGGATGTTAGCAAAAGCACATGGTTGCATTACACTGCAAAAGCACATGGTTATGTTTAGTATATATACTGTATATAGCACAGGCAACAAAGGCACAGATGTTAGGTTTCAGCAAAGAAGGCATAAAAAACCCCAACACATTCAGACAGGAAGCAAACACTGGATTCGTGCATGAAAGTCCGTGGTTTGTTGGATCAATTCACCGCCCACCCTTTCGGGACCTTAATGCTCCTTATATTACATTGTTACCAGCAGCATCTCAACCTGACACCGATCTGTGGCTTATCATGTGCATGAGACAGGTTTTGTCCGGCCGTGTTCTCAGTGGACGGCAACCATCCGTGGATCATGCTGCTGTTACATATGTCGTCCGGCGGCGTATAATAACACCGTTTGGTTGTTCTGTCGGGCCACTTTCTCAGAATTATGCAGATGTGAAAGGTGGCTTTTGGTGTCAGGATCTTACACCGAAATCACTGCAAAAGTGACTGTATGTGACAACTTCGGAATGGGAGCGGGCTGAATTATACGCAGGGGTACGGTCCAGTGATTTAAACCAGTTCAACAGTTTTTTCCGACACTCAGGGGTTGAGAGGTTGCCAACTATGGTGGCCGATGCCAAAACATGGATACATGAAAGCACATATAACCCCATCTAGAGTCAATGTTTGGTTTTTCTGTTCTGGGCTACTCTTCAAACATGGCAGTGTAACATGGCGGACTCCATGAATGGGGACCTACGTAGATGTAAATGGCTCATTCTAAGCTAACAAAACACAACTATTCTTATTTTCAAGTAATTATACACTTACACAATATACATATTGTATCATATCCCACGTCTGCCAAAATATCCCCCTAAATCCTACACACTGAACCTTTACTATAGTTTTTATATAAAGCATAGATTTCTTGTTGTGTATCCATGCATGCGCAATATATTTCAGTATCAGATGACATGAAATATGAAACATTATGCATCATTAATCACTGAGGTGAAATAATACTCACAATATTAACTAAATCTTATAAATCATGTCCCCCAAAGGAAACTTGGTGTCTGTACTGAATATTTAATGCTTGAGGGTGCAATTAAATGACGTTATTGACACTGTGAACTGTCTCTGGTCTCAACTGCAGATGCAAAACATCGACGAGTTAATTCCTTTAAAAAACAACCTTGTCCTCAGCAAAAGATACTAAATCCGTTCCTCCAAAAAACAAAATCCAATCTGTCTAGAATCTGGAGTATCTGGACGAGGACAGGGTCTTATTGTTCTCATGTAAACACTCGCTGCTCCTGCTCAGCCATCTTCCTGTGAGGAGAAACGGGCCCTTCAGCAGCTCTTCGCTTCACTGTTTTTATACTGTTTCATGTCTGATGATTACAGACTGACAGAAAGGACACAAAGAGCTCGAGGCTTTTAGCTTCGTGGACAGGATGAATCCAAGATGCTCTTTCAGGTCTCTTATCAAAGGCAGGATCTCCATTACCAACTTACATCTGAGGAGAGTCGATAGCTTTCTGATTAAAAGAAAATTAATGTTTTTCTTTTCATATGGGGTCTGATTTTGTTGTTTTAGATATTAGTCCTTTAGGTTATGATTACATTTTACTCATGCGTCTTAAAGAAACCCTGACCTCAGGCTCAATTTGATACATCGGCGAACTGGATTGCTCCCTACCGAGCTCCACCAGCTAGATGTACACATGCAAGGAGGAAAGAAAAACAGATTTTTATCAATTTCATTGATGTCTCTCTGTGTCCTTGTTTAATATCCATCAAAGTGATGCCCATTTGTGCAGGCGGTGGTTATAAAGATGAGCCAGATGTACTGAAAGCTCTCATCATAATGATGATGAGACAGTGAGTTTAAGTTATGTGATGGATTCAGACTTAATACTCACATTACATGATGAATATGATTTTTTTACTGGAAGCTGGTGGATCCCAGTGATAAACTGGCTTTGTGTGGCCAAACGTCTGGAAGCACACATTATGATTCTGCTACAGGGGTAACAATGCTCTGGCTTGTTTGTATTTCTTTAAACCAATCACAGTTGTCTTGGGCAGTGCTAAGATCAGGATGCAGCAATGGTGCCCTAAAAAAAACAATAGACGGGTTTCCATTAACTCTCAAATTACGCAAATTTAAATTGCGAATTAAAATATGCCTAATGGAAACACGTCAATTGCGAAAAAACTCCCATTTTTTGCAAAATAAAGTTTTTACACTTGCTTGAGGTGATATTTCAGGTGATTTGAAAATGCCATATTTCGCAAAACTGCAATTTCTTTGGCTTTTATAGGTCTTATGATACGATGCAGGAACCGGCTTCCTTGGGCATGATGCAGCAGACGCTATAAGAGGTGTTATTGCATAACATTACTCTTCAAAAGTAAGAAATGAAACATGCATCTGCAGCGTTTTCTAAACAATAACAAAAGGCACAACATCTCAATCACAATCATTTACTGTCTCTGTTATATGGCGGCTATCTCATCCTCTGCATGGAGGGTAAGGAGCTCCTGAATCTCATTGTTTTCCCAGTTTTGGGATATTTACGACCACCGATCTTCTTTAAATTAGCTGCTATGCTAACAGCAGCTTTTTAAATCTCCAGCAATGGGTCTCGAACACAAACACGTCGTCAAAATGTCATACTCGTGCCGACCATGGTCATATCTTTCCTGTTTTATGTTTTACACATAGCTGGTTTTGGAGCTGTTAATACCTCTGATCCCAGCTTGGAGGCGAGACCACTCTGCCCCCGCTTTCCACGACCGGACGTTACATACAGAACAGCAAGGTGGCAAAATGGTGTTACACATCATACTGCAACAACACTACAGAAAATTATAGTACACAATATACAAAAACAATAGCAAAATAATAAAACCGTAACATTAACCTACAACTAAAGCAACACTCTGCGAAACAATATAAGAAAATAGAAAATATCAGAAAATATTGAATTTGTTTTTTTTTTCCTGGAATGGAAATAATTGAAAATTCCAAGATTTTGACATAAAAATAATTTGGTGAATGGACGTTGAAAAGGATAATACCCACCCTACTGCAGTATACCATATTTGTGTGGCAGAGTGCAGCAGTCAGTGGGACTTTGATTGTATCAGTACATCAACATTATGATTATCAATCTTCCACTAAAGCTCGTGTGTGTCAGGATTACTTTGCAGGAGTTGATAATCTACAGCTGCTGAGTAAACTTAATGCTTGTGTCCAGTAATGTAACTCCACGGCAAATAGCGATGAGAGAGCATCCAGAGGAAAAGCAAAGAGCAGGAAGGACGATGGGGTTTATTCTGGTAAACACTGTCTGAACTGATGTGCAGTGAGACGGAAGAGGAGAAAAATAGAGGCTGCTGTCAAAGATAATGTCTCTCCCCCCTCCGTTTCCCACTCTGTTTCTCTGGATCTGCGCAGGCACTGAATAATTTAAAGCTTTACAGTACAGCCGGTGATAAAGTCAACCGAACGGCAGAAGCTCCGACTGAGATGCGGGGAGACGAAGGTAGAAACATCACTTCTCGATATTTGACTCTACGTGATAAGGGGAACATGCGGCGCTCATTGTCTGCACAAAAGAGTACGATTTCCCAGATTACTGTTCCAGATAACGTTGTAATGTTACCTGATTACATCTCAATTCTACATGCTAGGCTTTAGCTTACTTGAGCTGTGTGTGTGTCTGCATGCATGTTTTCCTCATGTGAAACTTTGCGGCATTATGATGCTATACAAATATTAATATGCAAACATGACACTGCAACTTGTGCTTTTTACAAGTTAATACTACCACAGTTTAACATGGCAAATAATATGAATACTTTGTGGAAAAAAATGAAGAATATTAATTATTAATTTAATGTCACCTTGCCATTGCATCCACTAAATGTTTGTTTTTGAATGTGGTATGATAACCTTTTTTAAAGTCTGCTATGAGTTGCTTTTATTACTCAGATTTTAGCATCACAAGAGTCAAACATTTCTCAAAATGAGTAAATATCAAATTAAGGCAAAACAAGGGTGCAATGTAGTTTTATGACTAACTATAAAAAATGACATTTAAGTCAAGCAGCAGGGGGATGTACGCTAAAAGGTCATGCCATTTCAAAATCATCATAAAACGTCATATATGTAAAAGGTTATGGATCATTCTCCTTGAGTCGGTGTTGCTCGGAAAAAAAGATCAGCCTGGATTTGTGTATTTAAATCTCAATAAAAATGTACACAGTGTCAGCTGAGACATAATGCAGGAAAATCCTGGCCGCTGTATGTGACTGTATGTTGACATTATAAGAGCACGCCTCTGCGGTGAAACAAAAGTTTCAAGTGGGATAGGAGCAGGATTTCTGCGACACTCCCAACACTACAACTTTCAACGATTATTTGGGTTTTTAGGGAGGTTGTGAGGTTAAAGGTTTTCTAATTTAAAGCAATATTTCACGCACAAAATGCCCATTAGTGTATCAAGTACTCACCCCATGTCGAATTTGTGGAGACAACTTTTTCTTGCATGCTCTAATGCTGAAAAAAAGAATCCTAAAACAGACATGCAGAAGTGAAGGGGGGACCACATTTAGCAACAACAAAACTACATCAAACCATCTGCTTACAAACTGTCAGACAAATTGTGCAGTAAAATCCAAGTCTTATTTATCCAGTCATATGCTTGGTACTTCTGAAACCCATGCATTTTGCTAAAACCTGTCTATTTAAAAAACTTCTGCATAAACAGTCTCTCACATGGACAAGAAGCACACTTGGGCAAGCACATGTGTTTGAGCAGAGTTCAAACGCACGTGTGTTTCCAGGCATGTTACTCAGACGTGCATGACACTGTTTGTACTGATCTGTTGTAAATTGTATACTTCTAATACTGCATGAGTTGTGTGAGAGTTTGTTTATCTTTCTGAAGAATGTTCGCCTTTTTTGGATTCAGCATTCACCGTGTAGGCATGCATTAAAAAAAAAAACAAAACTCAAGGTAACAGACGGTGAGGCATTGTTATACAAATGGTCATTTTGCAGGTGAAGTGTTTTGTTACATAACATGGTATTATAGTATTACTAATAGAGAAGTAAAATAACTTGTGCCTTATTGATTTGCAGGTTCAGTCTGAGAGAATGAGGGGAAATGACACAAACCTCAATATAATGAACAAGCAGTTCTAATGTATACACTTGCCCAGGCAGCTACTTGTATGTGGAACAGTTTTACATAGTAAGGTTAGAGAGGGTTAGAGTAAGAGACTTGGATTATACTGCATGAGTTGTGTGAGAGTCTGTAAAACATGTTTTGATGTAGATTTGCAAGTTTTCTTCACTAATTCAATATAACATGGTGAGTAACTGATATACAAATAGTTGGGAATGAACTGTACATAATCAACAGACCTTGTGGTGAGCACTTCATGTGGGAACTGTTTTCTGTCTAACAAACTTCATCCACCAATTGTATAACCCTGCAGAAGAAAGTGCACATTTACTGCTACCTCACCTAGCACCACTGAGCCACTGAGCCATGTTACAACTCAATCGAGGAGGAGGCCTTAATATTGACATCTCCCACTGTCATGAGCACCAGCCTCTCGCCCATGTGTAGATGCACACTTCCTTTGATTGGTGTAGTTCGGTAGAAAGAAAATAGTTCCTACTGAAACTGCTCACAACAAGGTCTGTGGTTTATCTTGAGTAACCAGATCATGATTTCTGGACAGAGACATTGCTGCTGAGTTTTTCAAATGTATTTTTTGGTGCTTTGAGCACCACAAGCTGAGTGCCATCTAATTCTATTATATTTTAGAAAAGTCAGACATCTCCATGGCCGATATCTCCAACACAACTCACACCAAAACAATATAGATTGATAAATTGGACTACAGGTAAGAGGAAGAATAGATATTTTTGACTTTGGGATTAACTGTCTCTTTAAGCCACTTTTTAGGTTTAATTATTACATTGATTAATTTGGATGTGAGTATTAATCTTTCCATTTTAACTCCAAAATCACAGATTTACTTTCTATTACTGAAGTTTTTGTCCCAACATCCCATTAAAAAAGCTTGATTAACGTGATGAGAGGAAGCAAGCAGAAAGACCATAACCTGGTTACCTAATGCAATCTGTGTGTGTGTGCTGATGCGTGTGTGTGTGTGTGTGTGTGTGTGTGTGTGTGTGTGTGTGTGTGTGAAAGAGAAAGAGAAAGCTATTGAAGTGGAGCGTGGAGGAAGCAGAGACTGACAGGGAGACAGAGATTAGCGGTGATAGCAGGCTAATGTGTGTTTGACCTCCTGAGTGGCTGTAAGCAGCAGATAAGCTAAAGACTTGATTGTCTGTGGACCTCAGCAGACACTCGCTGTAATTAGTTCATCTATCTGAACATGTAAAGACAGAAGTTACACAGACCACTTCTGCTGACCCCACGAGTCCAGACTCTTGAGCTTTGACCTCTGCAGACTAAGCCGCCGGAGTCTCAGAGAACTTCTTTTTCACCCTCAGTTAATATTACAATACATGCACTGAAAAAAATGCTGCACAAATCAAGAGAAGAGAGGAGTTTTGGAGGTAAAATAGTGCTGTTTTTTTTGCAAGACTGGAAGAAAACTTAGCTCAGGAGACAAGCAGGCAAACGCTATCAACACTGACTCTATCATGAAGCTATAGTGTTTGAAACGCAGGAAGACAGAGTCACAACTAATCAGGGTTCCCACATCCAGAAGCTGGCAGGAGCTGTATTGAGTTTGGCAGCCTGAAACGACTGAGAACACCGGCAAAGCAACAGCGGAGAAACACACCTGTCCAAGAGCAACACAGTGGGAGCTCAGGGTTCCTTCAGTCATCACAAACACATCACAAGTGCATCGAAACAAACTCCTCCACAGGCTACGGCTTTACAGGACAGAATATTTAAAAAGGACTAATAAGCTTCTGGCTGCAGAGCATCTGCTCAAAAGATATTAATGATTTATGTTGGCTAGTCATTATTAATTATCTTAATTTTGAAACTGCAGATGGACATGATTTTGCATTTAAGCGGATCGACAATGTTTTTTTTGTTTTTTTGTTAAAGAATGTTTTTATTCTGTAGTTATTCTGGTCACTTATCATTGATCTGTGAAGGATAAATCAGCGATCTATTATTTGTTATTGTTTTTGTGACAAGTTATAGCCCATAGAAAATAAAATATTATCAAAGAGTTGAACCATTTCTGCCAAATAAATAAGACTTTGCGGCGGATAAATGTTTATTCAGTCCAGATGGTCGACTGTTTACTAAATAATCTGCTGTAGAGGGATCAATATTTAACATCCTATTATTCCTCATGTGTTGGTCTGTTTGTGTGTGCGCACGTAGGTGTGTGTGTGTGTGTGTGTGTGTTTATGTGTGTGTTTTCTCCATTTGGTTTCCAAACTAAATGGAACTAAATCACAACAATATTTAGGATACAAGCAACTAAGGATCAAAACTTTCATAGGGCAACCTTTCTGACTCGACGTCAGTTTTCTGCACTCATTTATGCATTGAAACCAAGAAAATGAACACTCTGATATTCTTGGGACTATTGTTAGCTTCAGATAAAGGAGATGGATATCACTCCGATTTTCCTGATACATCTTGTGTGTGTAATGTAAGTAGAAAGAGAAGAAAACATTGTGGTCTTACAATATATCCATGGATGGATTACTGAATGGGACAGGGGGCAAGAGAGTCCCCTGAACTGCAAAATGTCACTCAAATTAACATGTACTGACCAGGAAGAGACTTAAAATGACCAAAAAAAGAAAACATTACCACAAAATAACCAAAAACAGAGACAGAAGTGCGACAGAAACGACTAGAAAGAAGCACAACATGACCAAAAAAGACACAAAACTACCACACAGACACACATCATGCATAAGAAGCCACAAAATGTCTTCAACAATCCACAAAATTACTACAAAGACACACAAAATAGTCATGAAGAAGCACCACATGACCTAAACAGAAACAAAATGACCACAAGTGGAGACAACATTTCCACAAAGTGACACAAAATGACCATGAAAGAAAAAAAGCCATGAAATGCACTCAGAAGCAAAATTACCACTCTCTGATAGAGAGGTGGAGGGGGGCTCCTCCGTGTCTGTGCCCAGGGACCCACTGTCCCATAATCCACCCGTGTGTATCTGTTTGTGTGTTGACAACATAGCTTTTACTCTGACACATGCAGACACCATGCTGTATTAGAGCTAATGCCTGCCCCTCAAAAATGTAACTACAGCAGCTGCAAAGACACCATGTAGAGAGTCAAAACAACATAAAGCAAGTTGAAGAAATATTCCTCAGTAACACACATTGAACAAAGCCCAAACTTCTGCCAAGTCTCAGGCACATGTGAATAAAAGAACAGGGTTGCGACTTTGTGTTCCTTGCTCTAAACACAGACCAAATTCTGCACAACGCCTGATTGCTGTCGCGTTTGCAACAACACATGAAAGAAGACAGTTGGAAAGTGCACCTTTTCAGCAGTTTCCCTGAACTCGTAGATTTGGTGCTAAGCCAGGCCAAACACTGAGCACACGAAAAACAACTCTTGGTCAGATGGCAAAACAGCACAGCATCAGAAATTCACAGCATGTTTTCTTCATGTTTTCTAATAAATCTGAACAGAAATCAAAACATTTCCATCACTTTCTGTCAACAAAGCTGGTTTCTGTACGGACAAATGCAAACTGATGTCATGCTTCTTTCCTGCAACAACATCCACCTCCACACACACTCTGGTAAATGTCACACTGGGCTGATTCTTCGTCATTGTGACTAATTCTCCAACAAAGAAGCTTTAAAGCTTCACTGCTAAAATCATTTTTAGGAAGACAATCAGGTAGTAGATTAAATGTGTGTGTGACAGAGAGAAATTGCACATGTGGTTTTACAGTTTATAATTCAGTTTGTTTTTAGAAACTCAATAGGCCGACTGTGGCGCGCTCACACAGCTCAGATTGATGGGATACATTACTAAATCACCACAAACAAAAAGCAAAAAAGATTAAACGTCTCGGAATTCAATCTACACCTCATTTATCTTTAACAAGACCCTCTCAGAGAGCATTTATCTTACCTGTAAAGCAGACAGACTCCTTCCTTCACTTCCTGGATGCGGGTGGCTGTTTCTCTAGCAGGTGATCTGAAAGTTTGCAGAGTTCACACAAAGGAAGACAGCAGTGAGCTTATTTTGCCTTTTGTATGTTTACATGAATCCACTTTGTAAAGATACTTCACCTTTTTAAATGTGTAAATCAATAAAAAGTAACACGCATCCATCGGGGCACTTTTCTGAAGACAAACATGAAAAAGAAAAAGTGACTCAAAAAGTTGTCATTGGTTCACTTAGGTCATCCATCTGACCCAAATGGACCAATAAGAACCAGACATGGAAAACTCACTGCATGTTAATTTAAACAGAAACAGGGATGCGTTTAACACCCTGTTATGTTACACAAGTGCACCGCCTTTAATACTGCCAGGTTTAATTAACTTCAGCTGAAGTGGCTTTAATCGCATGGGAAACATACATTTATATTAAATTAAAAGGTTGATATTTTTCCTCCATCTTATCCAAGTGAAGCCTAACTCCTACCGTAACTATATATCATGTGCAACACATTTTGACTCACAATTTGTCAAAAGTGACACCTGCAAATTGTAACCAATGTATGTTTACAAATTGGGAGTTTTTTCAAAATTGACGTGTTTCTATCAAGTGTATTTTGTATTCGCAACCTGCCTAATGTGACTGGAGCTGCTCAGCTTTACAGAGTTTCACTGTAAGCTTTACTATTTTGGTTCACTCTCACGGCTCTCATACTGCTAACAACTTGCTGCACACCACCTGCTCCGCACCAAACTGCAGACAGACAGTCAGTAACTAGCTGGTGAACACAGCGGAGCATTTAGCAGCTAAAGAGACAGATAGTCATGGTGAGTAATTTCAGAGCTGCTTTTATTCTGTGCGCGGCAGTCGTGATCCATTTCCTGTCTCAGTACCAGGCAGCATTATAAGGGTAGGTGGTGGTGGACAGTGCGGTCTGAGAGTCACTCAAATGAGCTGACACGGTCCTTCTGGGAGATAAGTACAGAATACGCCACGGGGCAGCTCACCACATTTCTGTTTATTTGTGCTGTTAAGGAAAGCTGACGGCAGCTGTTTCTGTAAACACTTACCAACACTGCGCCGACTAATGCTGCTGAATAAGATTATAAACAGCTCACTCGCCTTCCTTCTCCACCTCTGACAAGAACTGAATAAGCTCGCAAAACTTGAAAATGCCCACACTAATCATCATTGTGAATTCCCATTTTCCAGCCAACACAGCCCACTGCTGAGGAATGATAATAATCCTCCGCGTTTGGCTTTACTGAAATGTCTTCATCCAGCCTCTTAAGCGCTCTGTAAGCAAAGAAAACAGAAGCATGCGTGAAAATGCAAAGTCCGTATTTACAGAAAAGCCAAGTGACCAGTTAAGATGATTTAAATCAGAGGGATGAATATCAAGACTGTCCTTCCAGAGAAATACAATCACAATTTGCTCCCTTTTAATTAGTTAATTAGCAATTTCTATGTAAGAGGACAAACTCACAGAGGCGATATGCTGCATACGAGCTCCCTTACTTCTGCTTAATTGATCCCCAATTAGCCATCAATTATTTGATTACCTCATTTAGCCTGCGTGTCACTGGTTTGTATGTCAGCTCAGTCAGTGACAAGTCAGCTCTAATTAAAGAGCAGGACACTATAAGCAGCTGAGGAGAAGCCATTTACAGGCAGGGGAGAGCTATAGATATTCATGAGATTGTTTTAATCTGTAATAAAGAGCCAAATTAACCAGCAGTGTCGAAAATATGAGCCTTTCTGTTGTAGTAATGCAACGCAGGCTCTCCGTACGTCTGCGCTCTTGCCAGCGGCTGGACAGGACATGTCCATCTGCCTTAAATGGCCATTATGAAGGAATAATGTGCCACCATGTTACTCATAATTAAAGTTGTCTGGGTGACCATACAGGGGCGACTGCACTGTTTTTCTAGAAGTTTATATTCAGAGTTTTCTGCCTGCCTTGTTTAAAGTGAAGGTTTGAGGTGAAATTGAGGTAAAAGATAAGATAAGATAAGATAATCCTTTATTAGTCCCACAGTGGGGAAATTTCCAACATTGCAGCAGCAAAGGGATAGCAAAGTAGCAAGATAACTGTGCAAAATAAACTATATTAATAAATAAGTACAAAAACGTGCAGGATGAAGATGAAGGAAATAAGCACAGAGGACGACATAAACAAACAATATATACAGTATTTATGCGTTCAGGTGGAGTTTTTCCTTAACTCACTGTAAATCACACAGGTATACTTCAAATAAACAGATTGTAAGTCTTGATAATTTGCAAGTTCCTAAAAAAATCCATATCACTTTAAGTGCACACTATAAAGAATATTTTCACTGCTTTACTTTACTGTCAGACAGCCTTTTCTGACGGGGAACTCAGCCTGTTATCTTAAAGCTACCAGACTCCGTTGACAAAAACTGTAGTTTTACTTTGCAGAAACACAGAGCTGCTGGTCTACCGCTGCATCCATGAGTTAGTGTATTAGTATTAGTATTCCAAATATAGTGACACTGAAACTGACACTGAGTTTTAGGTTGCTAAGATGCTAGCAAATCGAGTTGAACCACCAAAACCCTAACCTCCAAAGTTTAGTTGAGGCTTATATGAGGCAAATTATGAATACAATTATCAATTTGCATGCAGTTATACAGGATGCATTCCTCTGCTCTGGCAGGGTATCTTTAATAATAGTCTTTAAAGACTAAAGTCTGACACACATTGCCACATCTACAGAAAATGAGAGTTTTTTGCAAAGACTGGGATCACTAACATTGTTTTACTTACTTCAAATGTATATTTCTTTGTATATTCTTATGCACTTTGTGAAGCTCTTTGTAACTTTGATTAGATAAGTCCTATACAGTAAAGTTATTATTATTTATTGTTTTATCTTGCAGGTTCACTGTTTGCAAGACTAGACCAAGATTCTTTTAGATTATTTTCCATCCTGTTCCTGGTGGAAAATATTACTCCAAACTCTCTTTAAGAAATACAACATATTAACAATGCCTTACGTGTAAGATAAAATGTGTCATATATCATCAGTTTTACTATTAAATCTGCATTAGTATAATCCATAAAGATACACTGTATTTGTGTACAAACTTCACATTTTGGATTTTTTCGCCTCAACCAGCCTCCTTTAGTTAGCTGTGCTATTTTAGAGGGGGGAAACTGTGGAAATGAGAGGCAAACTGTTTCAAAAATTAAGATTTTAAGATAAGTAGTGATACTGAGATTGTTGAATCTCAGATGCTGAGATCGCTACTGGTTATTACTTTGGTTTCCAAGAAAAAAAAAAGAAAAAAAGGGGGGGTGGCTGTGCAGCACTTCTTCTGCCACTAGACAGCAATAAATGTGACCAATCACACCTGAAGCACTTTTTGCACTTACCAAGGGTTTTTTCCTTAAGTCTAAATTCTTGCTTGTGTTGTACGTCGCTTTGGATAAAAGCGTCTGCTAAATGAAATTGTAGAATTGTAGATTTCTAACTAAAATAAGTGCTGGTTGGTGGATCAGATAAACGTAAAACTAAACCAGTTTCTCTTCCTTTTCCACAGAGAACCCAGACTGGTTCGCCTTCATGCCTCCCTGGGAGTCCCTACATGTTTCCCATTTAGCAGGTTTCAACATTTGATTTGATTCATATTGTGCCTTTAAAAAACAAAACAAAACAAAAAAAAAAACAATTTACCATTAACGTTACGAAGTGCTCCGTACATAATGTTAAGGCTTGTTTCCAAAGAGAACTTGTTGGTGTAAAATTAGCTTGCTAACGGTTAGATAACGTTAGCTAGCTGGTCGATTTTATCAAATATCTTCATGGCACACGATACGGGGCACAGTAACACTACGAGAGCAAAAACAAAGACGTCAAAGTGATGAAGTGAAGTGTTGAAACTGAAAATTTAAAGTAGTGACCTGTTTTAATTGTACAAAAGTAACGTTACTCACCCTCCCTCAGCGGAAAACTCACGAGCGCGCACCATGGGCGCGTGCACTGCTCCGTCCTGCTAAACCACGCCCATCCGGGGCGAATAGTACGGTCCATTTTAGGGGTGTCAGATAAATAATAAGATTGCTTGTTATATGAATGAATGTGGAAAATATGTTGTAATGTTTGCAGTTACTACAGATAAGAAAGATAAATGTTTCATTCCACCTCCTAAACTGTTGTTTTTACCTGTTTTGGGGGAGCATAGGGGCAGAAGTCTAGACCCCCTCCCCACACAATCTCCCCAGTAATTCAAACCTTAATTTGAGTATTTAAGCATTAGAAAGCTTTTTAATAAGCTTTGATAGAACAAAATACAAGACAGTCATGACCAGATTCTACCATTTATTACACATATTACATTCTTAAATAAAAATGCTCCACTTAACAGTTCTTGCATAGATATCTTACAATACCAATTTAGAAAAGAATTATGAAACAGACCAGTAACAAAAATAAATTTTCTTCTTCCTTAATAAAGAACATTACCATACTAACATCATATAATACAAATAATATTTTAAACACTTTGTACAGCAAAAAATTGTAAGTAAAACAAAATAGAACTCAAAGTAAAAAAAAAAAAAAAAAAGTCAACAGAGGTGACGGTAACAGAGGAGAGGCGGGCGGGTGTGGAGTGAAGGTTTATGGATCAAAGGTTGATATGAAAGGTATCAGAGTTACAGAGCCCCTGCAGGACGGCTGAGACGGATGCTGCCATGGTGAAAACACGCCTGCTGTCTTCTCTTTTCTCGACTTGTCGACTCATCTCGGGAAATATAAAGTTGTGATCCCTCAACAGTTACGGTTTGAGTTCACTGTGGTGATATAAAGGTGCAGCTTTCACTAAAAGATGACACTGGATTGGTCACTTTTCCCCCCATTATGAAGCAAGAGGATTGGCACCAAAATAATTTCTGTCTGCCAAATTTTTGAAGTCATTTTGGGTGCTAATGCTTATTATTTTGAAGGCCATTTTTCTTTTTGACATGTGTCTGATTCTTTTCTGATCATATCTGTTGATTGCAATAATATGTTACTCATAAGTTGCATTGCAGAGATTTTGGAGATTACATTTGATGTGGCTTTACAACAATGTCCATTTGGGCGAGCAAGCTCAGCTTCATGCACATTCCAGAAACCTCAAGCTTAACCAAAATTAGCTAAAAACGTTTGTTTGGCACTTCAACCTGAAGGACATATATACGTGTGTCCTCGCCATCATGTCCAAGATCTCTGAAAAGCTGCTAGTGAGCAGCAACATGTCGTAACCAACAGAAACGCTGAGCAAAAGTATGAAAATAATAAGACCATCATTGGACAAACGAAGCAATTTAGTTAGAAACTAAAGAATCCCCTTGAAAGTTGGTCATTTATGAAGGTCCGGGAGGAAAAATGTTGAAAGATGAGGGATTCTTTGGTTTCTTTTTTTTGTTTTTGTTCCAATAAGACTTTATGGTATCCAAGAACTTTGTCAAAATTGGTACCAGATGGGAAGTTACTGTCTATCCCATAAGTGAGTCTCAGTTAAATATAAATTTATCTTTCTACATAAGTGTACTAAGTGTACATAAAATCTCAGCTTCCAATAAATGGACTGAAGGAGATAAATGTTCTTGTTTCACTTCAGAATTTTTTCAACTTGAATCAGGACAGGCAGACACATTTCAGATCAGTATTCATACTTGTTAAGGAGTGTAAAATTTAAAATAAGTATGATAGAAATAACCCATTTCCCATGGCAGAAAATCTTTGATCCTGTGAGAATTTAAAGAAATACTTCAATCAACTACTTTCCTTGTGTTGTGTTTGATTTATGAAAAAAATCTTACATTTTCTAGCATGCTTCCATGGTGAACGAAGAATCCACAAGCAGAAAATTCTTGATGAACTGAATTCATAGGGGTCTGCGTTTAACAACAGCAAAACTACTTCAGAAAATACATTTACAAACTCTTACACAACTCATGCAGTATAATCCAAGTCTCATTTGTCCAGTTGTATGATCAGTGCTTTCCAAACACATGCATTTTTGCTGAAACATTTAGTGAAAAGTCATGTTTTGGGGAAGTACTGTGCAAACGACTGGAGAAATGAGACTTGGATTATACTGCACGAGTCGTGTAAAAGTTTGTAAAAGCATATTTTGATACAGTTTTACTGTTGTTAAAAGCAATCCCCTTTTAATCCAATGTATCATTTTTTATTCATTGAGTTTTTGGATTCTTTGTTCACCGTAGAGGCATTTGAGAAAAACAGTTTTATTCAGGAAATTAAGGTAACACGGGGTGAGTAAACGTTTCTCAACGGTTTGATACCAATCCTTAATACACATATGGAGGAACAACTGATCAAAGTCCAAAAAGTGGTTATTAAATGACTACCAGAATGCATCAGGCATTGGGGTCTAACTGAGCAGATAAACTGACAGAGATGGAAAAGCACCTACAAAGATGGATCGACTGAACTTAAACTGTACCGACCGACCGGACATTTAGCTGGTAAGGTGGAGAAATTATTGCAGTCTCATCAAAGAACTGCTTGGCGCTCCCAAGCTGCATAGCTCTTGAGAAATTTTCGCAGTACAGCTGGATATCTGAAGACTATGAGCAAGTTCAGCCCCAGAAGGCTCTGAATGGTGGTGGTTTTGGTGGAGAGGGTTTGGAGTGGGTGAGGTGGAATATACAGACACAAGGAGAGGGGGGTAAAGATCTGTGAATCTCTTATACTGACACATCAAGCATGGACAAACACAGTAGTTACAGACAGACAGAGTCACTCCGGGATGCCACTGATACCAAGAAAGTTCAACTAAGTCACAGCATGACTGAGTGTTTGTAAAGTACAACATACTCCCCCAGAATAACGGAGATGAAAAAGGCATTCTACTGGAGGTTTAAGTCGATATGTCACTCTGATCGATCGTGAGTGGACCAAATCGTTCTTGGGTACAAAGTGCATCCGGGGTGTGTAACAAATGTTAAGTGGATATTTGACAGAGTGCTCCAACAGACTAAGCTAGCAGTGCGTGCACATGGAGAGTGCGATAGCTAAGTATGATCATGTAGTGCAATGTTTGCGTGAACTAAAGCAGATCTATAGAAAATGCTGAAAAGTCTGAGACGGTGCTGTTGCCACATATGGTTAATTTCACACAGAGCGGTCGTCTGTGTGTAAGATCTCACGCTATTTACAAAAGCTGCCAGAAGTGACAATCCTTCTTCAGGGTGATATGGTAGAAAACTGTGGAAACTGAAGCCTGGTCCATCAAAGAACTCGTCCAAACAACTGGCTGTGATCAAAGATGAAGTCTAAAGGCTGTTTTCACACTGGGTTGAGTCCAAATTCTGCAAGAAAGCGTGAAATAATTTTGTCATGACATGCACACAAGTTTTTGCTTGTGTGATATGAACTTCCTTCTGAATGAACTCAACTGGCACAGATTTCAAACAACCTTATTCAGGTGGATTTCGGCACAGTTTCTTCTTCTGCACCCGAGTTTGGAAAAAAAACCCAATTTTATATTTTTAGACAAACCTTTACCAGATTTGAACTAACCTGCCAGTGTGAAAGCACCTTTGGTAAATCCCAAAGGGAAGAACTGTTCCTCTGGATTTCCATTGAACTTTAACCATTGGGTATGGGAATGGTAAACTTGTTCAGAGTTGGTGGTGTAACACTGGTTTCAATTGTCAACAGTTTAGGGCCCTGACACACCAAACGTCACACACCAAATGTTGGGCCATCATAAGCCTCTATTGCCCAAGTTTTTTGCAGTGTGTCGCACATCGTTGGTATAAGTTGGCCTTTGTTGGCTTTTTCGGATGATTCAGTATGTTAAATTGGCATTTGGGATGGCGGAGTCAGTCGGTGAATGAAATCACTAACAGCGCACAAGATGAAAAATGGAGGCGAGGAAAGTGGAAAAAACAGCTCAAGTCAAGAGGGCGCAAATTACCCAAACAAACTTGTTATATTAGGTAATTACCATTTCACCATTGAGCTCTTTCACAAAAAATGGTTTGGAATTGTTTGTTATATTGTTGACTGGCACACAGTAAATATGCTTTGCTATTTCAACATCTAGTTATTTGGTTAATGTGCTAACTGGCTAAGGTTCAATTCATTGATCCTGCATTCCCAAGGGTCTGTTTTGGTCTGTGTGACATTAATATCATTATCCGGCCCTGTCCTCAAAAGTCTGAATGGACCTCGGTGAAGCCCATCTTTTTGCAACCCCAAGTACTGTAAGCATAGCAAGTGCACTGACTGCGTACGCTCCAATCTTTTGTCCCACATTCCACTCCAATCCAAAACACTGCAATTTAGCCAGCGCTGTATCTCAGTTAAGTTAGTTTTAGGTTCAGACATTCACATCAGACCAAACAGCGTCTTCTTAATTTCAGTTTCACTTCATGCTGGCTGTAGGAGGACGGTAAAATGACCCCCAAGCCCTCCTGTTACAGTCAGTTTGGTGTGTCTGGGCCTTAACATCTTAAAAGACTCCATCCCACCCGTGATTTGAAATGTGACACTTGACATTACTATCTGCAGTGTACTAAGAAGCCGACTGAAACTAAAGCTTCTCCACTTCTGCCTATAAGACCATGAGAACATTATTTTACATTTGTGAACGATGAGTTCGGCTCTAGCTGACAGCAGACAAGAGACTGAGAATGTTATGATGCATGGAGAGTCGGAGCGTACCGGTAATTAAGATTTAATGGGACGATCATGTAAGAAAAACGATCCCTCTCCTTCCACCTTCCATCCGACGCTCCTTTTTTCTGCGTCTCTGCCTCTCGGCTCTTTTCCTCTACGTCTACTACATTCACAGCAGTTAACTTGCAAATATGCAAATCTTTGGGCAAAAATGTGTAAAGTGTGCATTCAGCATTCCTGCAGCTGATAGTGCATGGACAACTGCTGTGGACAGAGAGGGAGGGTGACGATGGAGGGATGGAGGGATGGAGGGAAACAAGAATGGCACTTTAACTGCGAAGGAAGAGGGAGGGCTCGGGGACACAGAGTGGATTAAATATCTGTAGGGACTTTGCAGATAAATGGTAATTTATTTTATCTGTAATCCATGAGATAAAAATGCAAGGGCTGATTTAATGATTTGGATATTCATGTGGTTAAATGATTTTTTAAATCCTTTTTTTTTCATCACAGTTTAGTCTCTTTGACAAATATATCTCACTGTCTCCTGGCATTTCTCGACGCTAACGGGATCTTGTGTTTGTTCCACATCAAATCTGTCCACCGGGTACGCAGCACTCAATCGGTCCGGCTCTAGGTCCCTGTTGTTTTTTTTTCTCCAGACCATTCAGTTTCCCTGTGACCCAGAGCTATCTCATTAGCTGTACTGCAACTAGAGAAGAGGACCCGGGAGTGCTAATGCTAATCAGAGCTGTGGGACGGCTGCTAGCTGGCCTGGAGGAGCCTGAGAGACGACAGGAGACCCGGAGCAACACTGTGACAGAAAACCTGCTTCAACGCGATGGAAATGAAATGTGAAATTGTATCTGAAGTGACTTTTAGATCTGTCAAATGTCAAGAAGGATTTTGATTAAAGAGGAGAAGATTGTGAGTTGTATTTGTTGCATGCTGGCCAGAAATTTAATTTTAACTTTAAAAATGTATGCTCTAAAATGGCGACGAAATCTTAAACAACTTTGTATGTCTATATACCGTCGGGGGCACAATTGTTTGATGTGTTATCCCTTAAAACAACAAGCAGTGATGCAATCTTTGCCGAGTGTAGTTTAAGGAATAGATTGGATTTTTTTGAAGTGTGGTTGTATGAGTCACTTATCAATGGTCGGTGTCGTACCTGCAGCAGATGTTGGTCAGCACACCCTCAGTTTGAAGAAGCTGACAGAAGTATCAACACAGAAGCTATGCAATACACTGCAACATCAGAACATACCTGAGCCACCAAAAAAACCCCAATATTAGTTCAGTGTGAGCTATATTTAGAATATTTTCAGCGCTTTACCTTAAAGTCAGACAGTGATTTCCAACAGGAAACTGAACTAAAAGTGAAACTTACTCATGCTCTCTTTAAAGCCAGACTCCATTGACAAAAAGCTGAACATGGGAGCTGCTGGTCTACTGCTGCCTCAACTGTTAGTTAGTGTGTGTTATGTGTGAGTTTAGCGTTTCAAGGGTTAGTTCAGATTCACCAAAGTCACAAAATAACACAAAGAAACTAACTGATCGAGGCAGCGGTAGACCAACAACACCTGTGTTCAGTGAAGTAAAGTTACTGTTTTTGTCAATGGACTTTGGAGGATGTGAACAGACTGATATGAAGGCGTCAGTTCCAAGTCATTAAGAACTGTCTGAATCAAGGTAAAGTGGTGAAAATACTCTAAATATAGCACACAATCAAGCCATACTGATTTTTTTAGGTGGCTAAATTCTGTTTAGCTGCTGCCGTGTCGACAGCAGGGCATGGCTTAGCTTCAGTGGCTGTACTCTGTCTGCTTCTCCAAACTGGAGGTGCTCTAACTGTAATCTACTGTAGCTAATACACTGACTGTAGATAAGCACCTCATATAACCCCACTTCAAAAATCCGAATTATCACTTTAAGGCTCATAATTTTCCCTGTTCATTGATTTCCACCTAAAATATTGGATTTTTTTTAAAGATGCAGATCAATTTCAAACATAATTCAAATGCAATTTTAAGTCAGCATGCATGCACAAATTTTCTTGATGCTGCAAGAGGACACTGATTCCATTTCCATAAATTAGCTCTTGTGATATTCACAGTAGTATAAGAAGTTTAAAGTAAAGTGTTTGTGCAGCAAATTATATTTTTAAGATCTGATTTACATCCAAATGGTGTTGTTTTCCCCCCCATTTTTTTTTTGTAAACACTAATATAAACTGAATTCTTAGATTTTCGGACACAAGAAAAAGAAACAAAACAAAGAGCCAAAAGTATCCTTCAGAAATCTGTCATCTAAACTAATCTGGCAAATACGAGTCTGAGTTTTGCGCATTTTAACATGAAGTGCAAGTTTTTATCTTTGACTGAAGTAATTGAGCTCCATGACTTATATGAATAAATGAGTGCATGAACGAATGAAGGGTCTGAACATAAAGCAAAAAAAACAACGTAATAATCACATTGTCAGCCTTTGCTTAGATTAAAAGCATTTTCAAACAGCAAATGCATCAACCAACATTTCTCCCACACATGTTCAGCAGTTAAACATCTGTTATCAACCACTTTGCTGAATCACTGCTTCCCTCACAGTATACCTAATGGGGACACACACATACACACATATACACATTCATGCCATCAAAAGCATCACAAAAGTGCTACGATCCCCATCCCTCTATGATTGTACTTCCTGTATAGGAGGGCTCCTTCCACATCCCATTGCATGTCTCAACATTTTGGCGTGACTTTGCATCATCCAAGCTGAAGAAAACAACCATCAATATAGCTTTTGTTAACAGAAACCAAACAATGAAACAAAATCAGAAGCGAAACACTGGATATCATCTTAAACGTGGGTTGCTTTACGTCGTATTTAGCAGAAACAGAGAGTTAGTAGAGAAAGCTGCCGCTGGATACAGAGGCCTCATATGGAGGCGGTCTCCCGCTGATCTCTCCTGACCGGGGAGACTCTGCCCGTGGCTAAAGGGCAGTTCCACGCTGGAGGTTTTTGGTATCGATTGTTCGAAGCTGCACCATAAAACCCCCTCGAAGGGGAATGTTTTAACTGTTTCACCTAATGAAGGCTGGCAAGGCCGACTGGCACGATGACTGGGCACGCTGGGATGCGCACCCCCCCCCCGCCAGCCTCAGGAACCCTGCACCCTCACCCAGCTGCACCAGTCACAGCAGCAGTGAGTATCAGACTGTTTGCTACGGGGCATATATAGGTGGTGGTGGGTGGATGGAGCAGCGGTGTCAGTGTTGATGTTGGCGGTATCAGTAAAGCCCTGATTGCAAGGCCAGTTAGTTTTTTTTTCTGCAACCATTAAGCAAAGGAAGCAGGCGCTGTGGATATGTGCTCGCCACAGTTTTTACCTCTCAGGTATCATTCTTTACATCAGAGTTTTTAGTGTTTGTGACATTCAGGTCAAAGATAAAAGTAAATTATTGTAGCTTTAATAAGTCAGCATGGTGCACACTGGCCGACAAGGGCAAATGCACTAAAACTGCTCAAAATATTCGCATTAGTGATCCCAATGTTTGCCTATGAAACCTTTTTTGCTAATGTTTAAGTCATTTTAGTCATTTTTCAGGACTTCCCATGATTGGAAAGCTGTTTTACCAGGTTTTTTAGGAACCGGATGTGATAATGTTATCTTTGTTTAGGTCGAGAGATTGGGATTCATCTCGAGGACATCTGAATTCATTTTATGTGTCAGAATAGAAAGGTCTTTGGGGATTATCGACAGGTTTTCAACACATTTTTGCTAAAAGCCCTGCTGCAGTCACTTCACTTCTTTTTATTTCTGATGGAAACAGCGGTTTGTACGCTCAATTGTAACCAACAATGTAACCAGAGTCTCTGAAGTAAAAAGCGCTGATTAAATGAGAGGCACAAACTGTAGCGAGGGATATGTGGGTGATTGTTGGAACTGAGAACAAGCTGATTTCTCACTTCAAAGGATTTGGACTCGTTTGTTACCTCCAGCCGAGAGCTAAGATACTCTTCTACTAAACAACAGTTGCTAAATTCCTACTGTGAAAAAAGATCTGGGAGCAGAACATATAATTCCAGGAAGAGTGTGCGTGTGTGTGTGTGTGTGTGTGCGTGTGTGTGTTCATGAGCTGATGTGTGTGTGTGTTTGCAATAAAGCCTGCCATGCAGTGTTTTGTTTTCCAACTCTGTTCATTAGTTTAATAATTATTTTCCTAAATCTTATTAGTCTTATCTCAAGAGGAGCCGTGAGCAAAGAAACTGCAGTGTAAGTCTGTCTGTATGTGTGTGTGTGTGTGTGTTTGTGTGTGTCGACGGAGTATGTGTGCTTGTATACAATGTGTAGAGCGAGACAGAATTGTTTTTTGTGTTGTATTTTTTCAAGTCTTTTTATGATTTTTTTTTCTTCGTGTTCCTTTTTTCGCTGTAGAAAATAAAGCACAGATAACATTGGAAAAAAAAGTCAGTGCAGTCAATGGATACGAAACAGGCAAATTTGACCGGGCTGATGCCACTGTGTCTGTTCGGCACCACCACGCAAAGGTCGGTTGGCGTCTTAAGTCCCACGTGAGTAACCAGAAAGCGGCTCCTCAGCCTCCATTCGTGCCCGACAGTGCTGCCGGGGAGATGAGAGTCTGTGAAAGCGCTCCAGGATGACTCTCAGAATCAACGAAAAGCAAAGAAAGAAGAAAAAACAGGTTTCCAGTTTTTAAGCGAGTCCTCCGCCTGACTCCGGTAGAGCGTGGGACCACCAAGGGTCATGCGAGGGTTTTGTTTTCCAGCTGGAGTGAATCGCAGGGCAGAAGGAGCAGCACAAAAAACTGAAGACCTCTCTGCTCTCTGCTTTTATTTCCATCCAAAAAACATAGAAATCCTGTTTCTGAGAGTTGGTGTGATTGTGTGTTTTTTTGTTCATCCACTGGTTGCTTGCAGACTGCAGAAGCAGAGCCGGTGCACATGGGGATTAAAAGACCAACAACGCTCTCCTCCTCATCCCACACATTCTGTTGAAGTCATCTTTCAGTTTTTTTTCTCCCTCAGACACAATTCAGTGAGTTTTAAGACATTTTCTCCAAGAGAGAAAAGAACAAAGTGTCATTCTTTGTAATAACAACAATAAGAAGAATTATCGTCCTCTAAGTAGAAAAAAAGGGAAGAAAGTGTCGCTGCGCATTTCTGTCAGATGGCCTGCGGAGGCGGCAGGCGTCTCAGTGAAGGTGAGAGATGCAAACACCCACTGGAGGAGAGCCTGAGAGCTGCAGCAGCACCCGCTGACCGAGGTCCCATGGGTGCATTGAAAACACCCAGCGTCCGCGCCCTGGGTCCGATTGTCAGCTATGCTAGAATCTGTACAGTCTCTCTCCTGCAGATTTGTTGTTGTTCTTCTCATAGATTACTGACTGCGGCAGATGGTGTTTTCTTATGTTCCGTGTATGAGAATCATTAAAAGAAAAAAGTTGAGAATTTGAGTTCAAAAATCCGGTAAAGCACTAACAACTGACTATATGGTTATTTAAAGTTTCCCCACTGAACTATCTCCTCACCTACAGTGACTTTATGGTTTAAACACACTGACTACAGAGAAAGAAAAAAAGGCGGCGTTAATGTTTTATCAAGCAAGTTAAGTATATGTTGGTTTGGCAGTGTCCAAGTCCCCAGAGCCACGTGAGAGCGGCCGGGGTTCACCGGGATGATGCATTCAAAGACGGGTGTGTTGAGTGTTCACAAGTGTGTGAGTGTGTAATTTTAAAGAAAAACAACAATCTAGCTACTCCTCGTTTTCCTCCGGTCCCAGTCTCCAATGAGAGATCACCGTCAGTCTGTCTGATCTTTATGACCCTCTCAGATGGATGCGCTGCCCTGCAGGCGTCATGGCCGCTGACTGGTTTATGGACGGGGTGAACAAGGCGGGCGGTTGGTAGCTCGACTGCCCATTCCTCTCCTCCTCCTCCTATCTCTCCTCCTCCTCCTCCTCCTCCTTTTTTCTCCTCTTGCTTCTTCCCCTCTCCCGCTCCTTTTCTTTTCGCCCTCAGATGTGCCTCTTCATGTGCAGGGCCAGGTGGTCCGACCGAGAGAAACACCTGCAGAGAGAAACAGAGAAAACATGTCGGGATTAATCATCTCAAATACGTGTGAAAATACAGGAAATGTTGAGATGAAACTTTATTAGCGCTTGGAAAGTGAGTCAGTGGAGAAGCAAAGACAAACAGGACACAGCAGGGGAAAAATATAATTAAAATTTGATTAAAGAAGAAAACAGGTTACATAAATGTAACTATAGTGGCTGTTTTAACATACCAGAGTACGTCTAGCGTCAGACGTTTAGCTGTCAGCTAATTTCAAAGTAAATATATACGTAGTATAAAGAATGAGAAAAATCGAGTAAGGTTGGAAGTTGGGGTGGTGGATGGGTAAAGCAAACACAGGACTTACACCCAGGAGATTGCTGATCATGTCCCGTGTATAATGGCGAAACCTAATATGTGTTCAGTGACGTCACATGAAATACATATTAACTAAAGTTACATGAAAAAAACGTATTTTAATCCAAACTACAGTTTTTCTTCCAGATGTTACGAAGTCTTGGTGACAAAACTTACAATTCTTGTGAACACAGAAATTTATTTTGAAAAACACTTTCATGTAATGAATGGAAATTGACATACTGTCCCTGAGTGTCCAAAAGTGATGCTAGAGGGGTACCTTAAGAGTCATACTTTAAACCACAGAGCCACTGACCACGCTGCCGTGTTTGACTAGTGGGGAGTGAGAACGTGCTGGAGTATCGTGAACGGGCTCGTGAAATACCCGCTGGCTCTGTGTATTTCTTGGAAACTCTCCATAATCTCAGGCCCCTTGAACTTCCCACTGGCTATGTGTATTTGCTGGAAATGCTCCATAGTTACAGCCCCACACACTGCACATTGGTACTGTGTACTGTGTAACTGTCCCCAGTGTGCTCTGATTTAAACGTAAGTGATCACTGACTTCGACACTCATGCAGAATTGTCACTCTGTTTGTTGGGCAGCTAAGCAACCTGTGATACAAACCTTAGACAGGCTGGAGATATATTTGCATTTTTAACCGCTGTGACGACACGTAGCAGCGTTGGAAGGAATTGTTCATATGCTTGGCAGTAGGTCACACCAGAGAACAGCTCTGGATTTGCATTATGTTAACCCTTTGAGACCTGAGAAAATGTCTTGATTTCTTTCAAAAACGTGGCAAAAGGCAATGAGCAACAACAGAAGAAATGACCCCGAAATTAGCAAGAAATTAGTAAAAAAAAAAATAGTACAAGAAAATTACCTGAAAATTACTTCATTAAACCAAACGAAAATCAAAAAAAGGAAAAATGCTTAAAATAATAATAATTCTGTAATATGATTTCAAAGATGTAATTATTATAATTAGCTATAAATGTAGTTTTCCCCTAGCTTTTTGATAATAATTTTCTAAATCTTGCTTTTCCCCCATGTCTTTGGAAGAAATCACACAAACAAACTTGGGGTTCAAAGGTTTAAACAGCTGTGAAAGGCCTCTGAAAGCAGCACAAGAAAAGTGATGTCTTGCTTTTCAAAGGGTTAACAATAACTTTGGCGACAATCCAGGAGGTTGTCAACTCTGGGATCACCACCGTTTAGGGCCTAAAAAGCAAATGTAATGCCATTGTAGATAGTTTGAATCACAACATTGTGACAATGGTGAGTAAGTTTTGCTTGTCCCTCCAACTCTGCCCGTACCATTCATGTGTGTATTGCATTTTGCGGACGTGTTGAATTATTTCTTGGCACAAACAACACTCTAAATGGTTGCAGGGGACATGAGGCAGCCATCATGCCCATGCGAACTCGTAATTAAAGTAAGTATCTTCAGCTTTAGTGACATAAGCTAACTACTTTGTTAGAGAGACCAAACAACCACAGTGTCTCACACAAAATTTAACACGAAACATTCAACAGCACTCTGTTTTCTAATTATTCAAGCCCTTTGGTTCAAACAGCAGTGAACCACAGTGGATAAAGTTTTAAAATTATGCATGCTCAGAAACAAAATGCAAACTTGCCCAGTGTGACTCCACCTCACCTGAGTGAGTTTCTGCTATGGGAGATGAAAATATTAATATTTCACCTCAAATGACTTCTGAGCTATCTAACAAGTTAGATTCTCTTTTAAAAAGCAGTTTCTATGGCTGCCACAGATGTTTCTTTAGACTCATATTTAAGCGAATAAGTATTACCAACCAGAAAAGCTAAAGGTAAGAGTATTACTTCAACGTAAAGCCACACAGAGAGGCTGGCAGAGTAAGACAGAGTTCACGGATTAACACACACATTCATTAATGCAGAGAGCTGCGGAGATTTTCAAACGCTTCATTATAAATGTACAGTGAATTTCAATAGTCTTACTTCATTATGTCACACCAGTGAAACCCAGACACAGAGACGAATACGGGCCAATCCAGGCTCACCGATTCCCTAAATACGACTCAAACACGACCATAAATCACAGCCAGACCTCTACAGCTCTGCAGTCAGTCCTCCAGCTCCGAGTGGAAATACTATTGTAGAAGCTAATTAGATATGCATCGTGAACATGGACACTAATGCAGACAGGCTGCCAGCACTCTCTGACGCTGGGCCATTTAACTCAGCGGTGACTGCACCTGGTGGGAGAGCGGCATAAAAGCAGGTGCTGCTGATGTATGATATAAGAATGGCGTTGTCACGAGTATTTTAATTTTATGACACCATTGTGAGGACATTAAAGCTGAGCATCCACAATAAAATGAATCACAAATGATATGACCAAAGGAGAGGCAAAACAAAACCTAGGCGAGAATAAAATGATAAATTAAAAATTCAATTTGCTGGAGGCTTTATTCATTATTAATTAGTCAAGGCTACTCAATGTAAGTGTGTGAGTGTTTGTGTGTGTGTGTGTGTGTGTGTGTGTTTAGGCAGGCTGTTTATCTATCCAAGCACGAGTAGACTGAGCTGAACACTAAAAGTACAATACAAAGTTGTTGTTTTTTTTCTTGTATGCTGCAGAAAAATAAGCAGAAATAAGCTTCTATTGTGATTTAACCTCTAAATGTCAGTCTTTAGGTCCTGCAGACGCCCCACAGTCAGAGTTCAATCATTAGGAAGCAACCTCACATTGAACAACCGGCTGAAAATGTTCAACTTGAGCAAGAAAATGTCCTCACAAATCAGCTTAAAGCAGAACTCCAAACAGCTGTCTGAAAATGTCAAAGTCCTGCACATAAAGCTGAGTGTCATACCGCAGCCAAGTGATGCTACTGAGCAATCATCTGACACACCTGCAGCGTATTAGCTGTGACCGCCACCTCTTTTTATTGTTTAAAACTGTTAGAAGTATCATATAGATATACTATATTACTCACTGGCTGTGTGGCTTGAAGGTTTGGTGGAAAAGAAATACAAATTGTAGTGACTGAAATCAAGTGTTTCATGAAATCAACACTATCTGATCCAAAAAGATGCCAATAAATGCAAGAAATTGTACAAAATCGGGGCTCAGCCCAAACCACAGGGGGGCCCTTTTCTCAGTAAAATCACTAGTTAAAATTAGTTAAACAAGCAGCCATTATTACTGAAGTCTCGCTTGTAAATGTAAAAACAATGGAAAATACAGTTTACAAAAGTAACTTGTATCAAAAACTGATGAATGTTCAAACATGGTCATTTAAATGCCTTCGAAACAAAAGTGTATTTGTCTAAAACAGGCAACCAAGACAAAACATTTAAGTTTTCTTAGTGCTGTTTTGGTGTTTTTTTTTCAGAAAATTATTTAAAAAGACAAAGTGCGGCTCTTGATGGGTCCATTCACACCAGTTTGTAAGCCTTCAGAGCATTACTGTGAACACGGTGTGAACGCACAGTTGAACTCTGCTCTCATCTCTGTTGTCTGTGATCCAGTGTTTCCCCTCAGCCCTCCGCTGGCCGTGTGCTACCTACTGTACACCTTCGCCAATCTGTGTGTGTCTGTGTGTGTGCGTGGCTGGACAGATGGCCATGCCAGTTACTGTGTCACTGTTGGGGTGCCGAGCAGCCAGACCAGCTGGTACCACCTCCCCTCCCCACACACTCCTCCTTCCCATCCTCCACTTCTCCTCCTCTAAACTCTCCCCTCTCCTCCTCACTTCTTTTTGTCCTCCTCCTCATCATCAGTCCTCCTCCTTCCAGCTCCATGGAAACATCAGGGGGTCCCCGCTTGATTAGGCAGGATTAATGACAGACTGCAGTGTGAGAGTGTGTGTGTGTGTGTGTGTGTGTGTGTGTGTGTGTGTGTGTGTGTGTGCGTGTGTGTGTGTGTGTTTGTTTCCCCTGGAGAAATTGTGTCAGATTGAACAGTCTATCTAATGTTAACCTCTCCATGGCTGCCACTTTTTGCCTTTCTCATGGTAATATTTGGTGAACTCCTCCCACCACAGATGTGTGTGTGTGTGTGTGTGTGTGTGTGTGTGTTACTGTAAGGATTGAGGTACGTCCTGGCTGTGTTAAGTACGTTTCCATCCACTTTGTAAATTGAGCATCAAAAGGCTTGAAGGGGAAATACTAGTATCTAGTATTTGGAATCACACCTGCACACGCTGCCTACCTACTGTAATCTCAATATGCAGCCAAAGTAGAGCTGGTTGTGTCCTAACATCATGGATGTATGAAGAGAACTGCACACAGCTTTGGTTTTGGGGCCGGATCATTCCTTTGAAAGTTGCTCAGTGGCACATAAAGCCAAAAAAGTTTGACATTTGGGTATAAAATCACTAGTCTAACTTCTACTTTAGCACTTTGCTAACTTGGATAAAGATAAAAGGATGTAATTATACGGCTCTTCTAGAATTACAAAATGTTATCAGACCGAATGCATTGAAGACCATGAATCCAATCCATCCGATAGCTGTTGAGATATCTCATTCTGGACTAAGTTGTGGACTGACATTACAATCTTGAATGCTATAATGTTGGCTAGGGTAAAAATAATAATGTGGAAAATTTGGTGTATTGATAAAGGTGAGATGTGAACGCTGCCAAAAGGAACAAATTTTTAAAAAGAAAACAAAGAATACATCTCTTCGTTGATAGTGTCCAGGTGTCTTTTCTGTCTGTGTAAGGACGGACACTTTTTAAAACTTGGAATTAGAGCCAACATATAATTCATGAGTTGAAACTCCTGTAGCATAATCCCAAAATAGGTTGTACAGAGCATTTAGAGTGCAGTTTGATGATTTTCTTTTAATACTACAATACCCATCAGCCTCAGCAGCCGTTGCTATGGCGAAGATGCTAGACAGCAGCCAAATCAGAGATTTATCAAATTATAAATGCTTAGGTGTTGCAATTGGTAACATCACATAGTGTCATTTTTAGTTTTAAACCAGGATTACTAGACCATGCAACAGAATTCATGCTCTGTGATTGGATGTTTGTTCTTGAAATGCCCCTTGGGAGTTGCAGTTTACATCTGTCGGTATATTTTTACATACACTGGCTTTTTCCTCTGATTTTTAACCACAGAAGCAGACATTTTCTACACAAATGTTCATCCTTTGCCGAGCTCCAGCTGTCAGTCACCAACACAGAAAATGAACATTTAACTCAGAAGCCCAAAAATAACTTCTCCCACTTCAATACTCTCTGTAGACTTTGAAGTACACAGAGTCTCAATTGTGAAACATCTTAAATTGTGTATCCAAGTGTGTCGTTGCTCCATCTGGACCTTTAAATGTTCGTGTACGACTTAGCATCTAAACGTCTTTGCATTCTTTATGCATGTGTGTGTTGTGTCTCTACACACTGTGTGTGTGTGTGTGTGTGTGTGTGTGTGTGTGTGTGTGTGTGTGCCAAGAAGGAGCTAATACAGTCCCAGCTCTCAGCCAGGATTAGAAGCTTCCAGCAGGTTTCTGGAGGGTTTTATGTCTAAAACCCAAACTAGAGGGAACCCACAACAGCCAATTACACTGTCTCCAGGGCAAACGTGAGTGTGTCTGTATGTGTGTGTGTGTGTGTGTGTGTGTGTGTGTGTGTGTGTTGTTCATCAGAAAGGTAGTGCAGGCACACACACATACAGAGCGAGTGTATGTTAAAGTGGAGCTGGCATCTGGTGCCACTCAATTAGCTGCGACCGGTCTGCCAATAGCCAGAATCCATTTAACTGCCAGCACAGGGGCATGAGTAAGCACACACACACACACACACACACACACACACACACACACACACACACACACACACACACACACACACACACACACACACACTCTACCTTGAGGACCAAACACCACAACAACAAAGATGATGTGATTTCCCTGGCTTTTGTCCACAAGGAGATTAAGTTTGCTTTTATTTCCAAACACACGTCCCATCATCTTTGTTTTTTTCTCTTTGCTTTCCACTGAGGTCAAACTGCAGCAGACAGGAGTTGACAAAAAAAAAACAATGCATAAAATCTTCCACAGCTGGCCAGATAACATGACTAGAAAGCCAATAATAAGCCAGCATCAACATAACGTTGCATTTCCGTGGCTGCCAAAAAATGTAAACCCATTAGGAACTTTTTTTGAGATAATAACCTTCCTTATCATTACACTGACTTAAGTCTTGAACCTTTATCTTCAGGAGTCCAGATAAGAACTCACCTGAGCTCCTCCTGTAAACCGCTGCTGAAGGAGGAAACTGTCTTTAAGAAAATGATCACGTCCCCTCTAAACTTCAAACGGACTCATTTGCAGTTTTTTGTCTCGAAAAGTGTTTCAGGAATTTTGTTTCCTTGTGCATAAGAAAATAGATATGAACTGAAGTGAACTGCTACGTGAGATGTATGTGGAGCAAACCTGAGTGAGAAAAAAGGTTTTATTTATCATTTATCAGAGCCTCTGTGCAAAGTACCTGCCTACTGTTGTGGATGCATTACCAAGCAATGCAAAGAAATGTACAAAGAAAGAGAGAACAGTTGCACTGTAATAATGTAGTCCCAAATGTCTGCACCACTCTATCGTTTTTAAAGGAGCAGTGTGTAGGAGTCAGATGGATCTGCATATGTTTTCACTACTGTATAATCACCTAAAAATTTGAATGTTGTGTTTTTGTTAACCTAGAATGAACCGTTTATATCTGTACTGGGAGTAGTTATCTACCATGGAGCCTGCCGTGTTAAACCACCGTGTTACTTATAGGGACTTTTGCATTTTTACATTGAAGTGTCAGCTTGAATTTGGTGGCGCAAATACACCTGAAGTTTCTCCTACACACTTGGAAAGAGAGGGGTGAGGCTAGAGTCACTGACAGCCAATCAAAATCCATCCGAATTGTTTGGCGCCATTGTTTTAAAGTGTTATCATTCATCAGTGTTGATGCTCACATCATTATTGTTATAGTTATTATTTGAATCATTGTTCTGTGGACAGCACTTTACTGTTATAACTTTGTTTTTTTCTGACAAGGAAAACTGTCCTCTGTGTTTAAACTTATCAATTACATCTGTAAAATCTTTAAAAATGTTAGCTGCAGACCAATGTTCAAGACCAACTAACAACGGCGACCTCGCCGCACTGCAGCGTGTTGCACGCTCACACTGGCAGCATTGTTGCTGTGAAGCTGCTGCAGGGCTGCCTGCTGCTATGACTTCTGTATTTCCACATTTATAAGCACACATTCAACTCATTTATGAAGTCGTACAACGTTTCACAATAAAATGCCTTGTGTCAACAACTGATGGGATTCTGTCAACAGAGACATTTTCAGAGGACTTTTATTTTGAAATGGAAGCAGGAAAGTTTGAGAAAAAGATATATTCCTATTTCCTTGTCTCTGACATATAAAGACATATAAAACATAATTTTCAATTCTTTATTTCTGCTGACAAACGTGCACAGAATACGGAAAAATTTGGTTTCTCTCCATGTGCTGCGGCTGACAGGCAACTGAGACGCAGCTGATGAGCGCTGCTCATGCAGGCAGCGTGGCTGCTCTAATATATTAACATGGATGCCAAAAAAAGAAAAAAACAGGTTCCACAACACTCACGCGCAGTTCAAGCAGGCAGTGTGTTACAGGCCTTACAATTTGCTGTTTTTCTCTAATTCATACACTTGTTAACTGAATATCTTTTTGTTTTGGACTGTAGGTTGGACAAACAATAAGTCTGAAGACTTTGGCAGGCTGTTGGAAATTGTGATGGGCATCTTTCACTATTTTCTCACATCCTCTAAGATTTCAAAAATTCAACTGATCAACCAAAAAAGGCCCTCTTTTAAAAAATTTAACATTTAAACTTGTCAGAAGAAGCCCAGGTGTTACTAATAACATTTAAGATGGCTTTGTTCCATTTAAGTGTCCCAGTAAGCCGTGACAGTGTGCCAGTGAGCAGCACGCACAAAACCAAGACCCTGAAACTGAATCAGTTAAATGAAATTTAGCCATCGTTCATTTTTTTGTTCACACTTGGGCTGTTGCCACTGTGATGTGTCCAAATGTTTTCTGTGAAAAAGGCAAATTGACAGTTAAAATCATTAGTTGCAGCCCTAATGTTGACAAAAAAGACCCAAATATACGATACACCGGCTGGCAGCTTGTTGGGAAATGCAGGTTAAACACGAGTCCTTCACAGATGAGGTGCATCAGCGTCCTCCAAATGTAAACTTACTGTATGTTTGTCATAGCTTTGTGTTGTCTGTGTGTGTGTTTACCTGTCGCAGTGGTTGCACTTGAATGGCTTCGCTCCGGTGTGTTTGCGGTAATGTCGCGTCAACTCGTCACTGCGGGCAAAACGCCATTCGCAGCCCTCCCATGAGCACTTGTAGGGCTTCTCACCTGAGAGAGGCAGAGAGAGAGAAAGAGAGGAGAAGGTGTCACATTTTATTACAATTTTTTACATCTAATTTCACACATCTACACTACAGCTGTTCACTAATATACAGGTAACAACCCCTGGCTCTTTCCAGGCCAAAACATACACACACACCCACACGCACACACTCACACACAGCCCAGGGGCCGGGCAGGCAGACCAGTTTTAACACAACACCCATTTCAATGAGCCAATACACTCAATTAGCTGTAAATGAAGTCTTTCAGCACTGTGGCGTGTTAATTCATAATCCTAAATTCACCCTGAAATGAATCTCCCCCTTTCCTGCCCACACACACACACACACACACACACACACACACACACACACACACACACACACACACACACACACACAGAGCCTGAGGTGGTGGGATCTGAAATGTAAATGAAGTTTCATCCCCCACTTCACCAGATGGGAGAAGAGATGGTCTATTGTTCTCAGCCTGTAGTTATCTCTCCATGATAGAAAGCCTTCCAGCTGTGTGTGCGTGTGTGTCTTATGGCTAGAGGTGTGTGTGGTGTGTGTGTGTGTGTGCGTGTGCATGTGTGTAAAAGCAGACTGTCTTCAGATGGGATGTGATGATGTCTGACTGTGTAAACGCCCCTGTGAGAGTGTGTTTCTCTCTGTGGGTGTGTATGGGGGGTCAGCAGATAAATCATTCACCACTGCAAAAAATAATACTATGACTAACAATAAGAAGAATAAAGGACTGTTTTCCATCTGTCCTCAATAAGCGACTTTAAAACTGAGTTTCAATTCAATTTCATTTCACTGTATCCCGAAATAAGTCTAATTAAAAGAGCAGTGAGTAAGATTAAGGGGGAATTAGTGCCATTTAGCGCTGAGATTGTAACCAGTTGAAACTTCTCCTAGTTAAAAATTGTTTAGTGTTTTTATCATTAGTGGAATTATTTGCGGAGGTCTCTTAACAAAAACATATGGACCAGGTTAATAATACTGGTAAAAACACTAAATAAAGCAGTTTCACAATACAAATCAGTGATTCTCAGATGCTGTTAAGTTTATCAGAAAATGAAAAATGAAGCTATGGATGTTCAGCAGGGGGACAACTTATTATAGTTGGTTATTTAAACCAGTAAAACACTAAATAAAACAGTTTAACATTAGTTATAGTTTTAACACTAGTTTTCTGATGCATTTGTTGCAAATGGACTGCTAAATATGGTGGCTGATGCAACATCATAACTGGGCCCATTTAGAGCCAGTGTTTAGTTTGTCCATTGTAGGCTACTGTAGAAACATGGTGGCTCAATATGGCAGACTCCTTGAATGAGGGCCCGCACCCTCGATAGAACGATATATCTTTCTAAGTTAATGAAAACACAGCAATTCTTATTTTCAGGTTATTATACAGTAAAGAAAACATAGGCCTATTATCAAATCATATAACATTTCTGCAAATATATTCCCCTAAATTTTACACACTGGACCTTTAAATGACCAGATCTATAACAGAGTTACTATATAGACATGAAATATATATCAAACTGCAAAAAAACCCAGAGTTTCTCAAACACAACTGTACTTGCAGACTAAATTTTTCATTTTTCACTGAATTGAACCCCCTGCTGCTCTAGGTTTTTCTGGGTCTTTTATAGGAAAATCTTTAAAGGTTTCTTTTCTGGCATGACCTTGTGTGTGAGTGTGTGTGTGTGTGTGTGTGTGTAGTTGGTGTGTTTCATTTTATTTTGGGTATATCCAAATGTATTCATTTTGGTTCAAAACCTGAAGGAGTGAGAGTGGCTCTGGGTTACAGAGAGGGTAGCTGCGTTGGTGGGACTGTGACTGGCACCATTGAGTAGATCAAACACAGTCCAGGACGTCCAGCTTGCAGTATGTGACAGCTTATCAGACACCAAAACACCGCACAGAGGTTTATGATCAAAAAAATGTATGATTTTGAAAAAAAATCAACATCGTTTTATGTTCTGTCTTCACAATAAAATAGTGGAATTATGCCGGAAATGTCCACAATTAATCGAAAGCCGTGTTTTGCTGCATGATGTTGCATTGATTTGCAGCAGAAATTGAGTCTGGTTTGACACTTTGACACTTCAAGAATTTAGAATATTGATGAAAAGGAAACCCTTTAAAACACAGACTTTTCTCCACTGCACACCCTGCGACTGGCTAAGCCACACTGCAGACCCCTGGTGTGTGACTGTGTTGTGTGAACTGGGGGGTGGTAACTATAATTGGGGTCTTAATGACTCTTAATGGGGAGTAATACAGCAGCTTACAGTCAGTTAGCCAGATGTCCTGGCAGCCCCGTCGCTCCCACTGCAGCACACACCAATCTTCTTAAGGAGACAAACACAAACACACACCGATCCAAAGCAAAGTGGAGCTAATGTGAAGCATTGCATAATTTGGTGGAAATGAAACTGAATGCAATAGAGAAGGACATGTTAACAAGTACACCTTCTAAAAAAAAAAAGAAAAAAAATTAGCATTTGACAAAGAATCATATTTTATTTAAGTATAACCAGTTTCCAGTCCTGCATTGCCTCCCATATCTTGTCATTATTTTTTTCCAAGCAGGTGCAGTGTTTTGCATAGTGATGTCTATAAGAAACAACCGAGCCAATGAGAATTTTATGGAAAGACTAACAATTTAGTTATCTTTCTGTGTAAGAGACAGAAAAATGATGCCAAACTTAACGAATAATAATAAGAAAAAAATGAATTGCTCCTGGCAACTCGAAGTTTCTCTGTTGAATGAAATTATGTTTATTGGGGCTCAACAATAAGAACTGCTTACTTGCCTGGGGCCAGTAAAATGCCACGTTGGGCTGGTGTAGTGTAGTGCAGAGTCATTTGACCCCGGTGTGAATGCTGATTGTACGCAGTCTGATTGCATTAAAAAGCCAGATGTTAGCAGTGTTGGCAGGGTTTTTTTGCAATGGGAATCAGGCTTAACTGGCAAACTATGACTAAAAATGATTACTCAGAGTAACAGAGGGGTTACTGTTGTTGTTTTTAATTATAGGAATGCACTAAGAAAAACATGATTATGTATTTTTTTCTAATTTTAAGATAAATGCACAAATGTCCATCGAGACACAGGTGCGGCTTCCCATTTTGACTCTCTTGTACCTTCTTTAACTTTCATGCTGTTTACCCATGAGCCCCCAACCTTACTACGAGGCATAACTTCTCCACTACATACCAACTTCTCTGAACTTTAATTGCCTTAATGCAGCACCTTGAATCATCCTGCCTGAATAACAGAGGCTGAAGAAAGTACACCTTCACATGGCCTTAATATCTGAGGTGCAGAGCAGCCCCGACAGCGAGGTGATGCAACGACACGTAAAAGATGATGTGCCACAGGAACATCCAACTGAGAATGATGCCCTCTTCCCCCTTTATTTCCCCCCAGTTCCTCTGTGTCTTTGATCGAAGTCGTCTTTTATCCACAGACACAAACGTGACTGCAAGGTGACGCAGGACTAAATGAATTCCAGATCATGAGCCGCGCTGCTCCGGGATTTGCATATTCAAATTCTCCAGTCAAATCTCATGCAGTCGGTTGCCGATTTCCTCAACGGGGATCTGGGTTTTGTTCACGTCTCATCATTGTGTGTTTTTGAAAGCAGTCAAGTCAGTTTTATTTATATAGCCCAAGATCAAAAATCACAAATTTGCCTCAGGGGGAGCCAGGCCTTCCTCTGCCACCTCGCCTACAGTTTATGATTGGTTGAGAGGACAAGACAAAATATAATAAAGTATTCTTTAAAGTCTCCAAGCAAGCCTCTGTTTCACTAGATTTGTAATTAATTAGGTTTTGTCATCGAGAGTTACTTTCATTGTATTTTCAAAACCTGAAACATGCTCTTAGGGATTTTCCGTCCACATTTTAGCTAAATCAGTATCTATTGCTATACTAAATTGTTGAAAAGTTGAGCGACAAAAGCAACATCAAAATTTCTCTACCATCAACATCAACTGTTGCCCTGAGTCTTCGAGGGGAACTTCAAACATTTTACAGACTGAAGTCTGTTAATGCATCTTTGGTAGTACTGCTGGGTGTGTGAAAAAAGTTGTATAAAGCCTTATTCAGCAGCCATATTGTCAATTGGGAAGTTGAGCAATTACTTAAAATGATGAAAAAGAGTAACAGAAGAGTTACGGGTCTTTTTTAAATGGTAGGATCTAGGGATGTCAGTCTGGCGCATTTTAAAGCACGACCCATTTACAGGTGGTGAAATTTTAATGTTTTGTGATGTAAATGACATGTAGCCGGCTAGCTGTGTTAAAATGTGGCCACTGCGTGAAAGAGCTGTGGCATCATATTCAACGTAATACTAGCAACCAAATAAAAGAAACATCTGTACTTTGATTTAAAGTTTTGTTGTTTTTAATTCACTGTGGAAGGTATTGTAGTTGTTTTACTTTTATTTCTTTTGTATGTATATATATATATACACATAAAATTGCCTTTAAAAAACGTCACTGACTTTTTTGTGCTCTCTTTTTAAAAAAAAGTGTCAGTTCAGGCACCATTTAGGCACTGGTACCATCTTTAAAGTGTTGTTTTAGCCAGATATCAGGAAAAAAACCCAAAAAAACCCAATATCCAACGCTAAAAGTACGTGCTTAAAAAAGTGCTTGAAAGTCCTTTCATTTGACTTGTCCCTGTCCATCCCAACTCTGGATGAATTAAGATGGGAAGAGACTTCTTTTATCCTGGAAGAGGGACCACTCCTCAGTTGCTCTCCCTGAGCCCCCCCCCCAACATTATAGGCTTTTTTTGGGGGGAGTTTTTACTTAGATGATGTGAGGGTCTGAGGACAGAGGGATGCTGTATGCTGTAAAGCCCTCTGAGGCAAACTGTGATTTGTGATAATGGGCTTCATAAATAAAAAAGGAATGCTACACACATTTATTCTTAGAGGTACAACAGGAAGTCCTCTTTTTGGTGTTAAGGCCCCCAATCCTCTGGTGCAGCTGTAAAAATGTGTGATCCTACAACAGATTTACTTCTAGCTCTGTAACGAAGCAGAAAATCCTCCTCGCTGAATCTTCAGCAGCAGTATCTGAATGTGTGAATCCTCCTACTCACTCCACAGAGTCTTCCTCACTCAGGACTGAATACAGGACCAATATTTCTAACATACAATAGCAAACCACTTGGCAGCTTATCCTGCTGGAGAAATGCTACACTCTCAACCTTCCTGTGTGTGTGTGTGTGTGTGTGTGTGTGTGTGATACGGGGTAAGAGTGGGGGCCGCAGGTGCCAGACAGGCGGCCGTTTCACACCCGTCTTCTGTAATTGGCCAGAGCACCCCATCTTCCTCCGATAGGACCCCCCTCAAACACACACACACATACATGCTATAACACACACACAGTTGGAGGAATGAAGCAAGGCCAGCCCGGGCCTGACGCCACAGCAACCATGATGCCAGCCAATTATAGCACGGCAAGGCAAGGATGCGTGATAAAGTCACCTAGCAACTGAGAGAAAGAGAGAGAGGGGGGTGAGTGAGAGAGAGAGAGAGAGATTAACAGGCATGGACAATCAACCAGCTACCAACCAATTATGGAAGAGTGTGATGCAGTTGCTTGGCAACCTAAACTGAATGAGCAAGTGGGAGAGCGAGTGAGAGAGAGCGAGCAGGTTGGAGGTTGGATTCAGTGGGTGTAGAGGAGTACGGAGGTATATATGTGAGCAGAGGTCTGAGGTTACAGCGGGGTTTTTCCTGAATCCACATGAGGCTGCGCTACCTGCTGAGGGTGGGGGCAGGGCGGGGGCTGAGGTCTCGGGAAGTCAGACTCAAGCTGAAGTGGGTTTTTTTTAATGTTTAAACCATGAACTGCATCTCACATAATTTTACTTTGCATCACAGCTAGCCATTTTGCAAACAATGTGTGAAATTAGGTTTTTTGTGTTTTTGTTTTACTGTCTCGCTCTTGAAAACAATAATTGTCACTCAATACGTTATCATTCTGAGCTGCAGCGAATGTACAACTGCCAGATATCATCATTTCTGAACATTAGTAACATTCACAAAAATCAATGCAAACTTGTTCTCTAATGATGGATTATAAACCTCAGTGAATCAGTTGGCTGCCAGGGGAAATAGAAAAACAGACTTATATACATTTTAAAAAAGAAAAAGACTGTTAGGGAACACACACTACACATTAGAGTTAAATGTTCTGTAGGATATCCGGAGAAAATAGAAGATTCAGAGGTCGCTTACACGCAGCTCTCAACATGGAGCTGGCCGAACCAGCGGCTAGAAGCTAACAGTACTAACAACAGCTACAGTGCTGACAGACCTGACGATCACAAAACACCAGTTGCAGTTGACAGAAGTGAATGGAAACCAATGGCTGCTAGAAACAGTTGAAAAGTTAATAAAAAATAATTCCAAAACTGTGTAAAAGCCGGGGATGCAATTACTTTTATTGACAATTATTCTGTTGATTATTTCGATAAGTTGTTGTTTGGTCTATAACAATGTCAGAAAATGATTTTAGTGTCAATCAGTGTTTCCCAAAATCCAAGAGGATGTCTTCAAGTGTCCACAAACTAAAGATATTCAGTTTACTGAGTTAAGAAACATAAAATATTCACATTTAATTTTTTTCTTTTTTTTTTTTGAAAAATGGATACAACCGGGACATCGATTATCAAATAATTTGGCAATTAATGTATTAGCTGACGACTAATTGATTAATCTTTGTAGCAGATTCTTTATGATTTATAGGTTGTCTGCGGACAGCCCTCAACATGGAGGTGGCTGAGCCGGCTGCTAGCAACTAACGGTGCTAACATCACGAACTGCTACTACTAACTGCTAATAACGTTTATAAATTCAGGGTTGTTTCTATGACAACACGTTTCCAATATCATCAGTAACTGCCGTATGATTGCACTGAGACACACATGTACACGTGGCCAGACCACCTTACCACAACAAACCACAGAGAAGCTCAGATTACCACACACACAGGCAACGTGACTTCATTTTCGGCTCCAGAAGCCGTTATTTACTATATTTTTACGTAGAAAATAGTGGTTTGTTCGCTGCTGTATTAATGCTCTGAATATCACATGGAGAACCCTTAAAGAACTGCTAAGGATCAGAAAAGTCTGGTAGTGATATTTAAACGGTTGCATAAAATAAAGCAATTCAATATATAAATCACTCATGACTTCCAAAAATAACAACTTTTGTTTGCAAACATTAAATTTCAATTAAAAATGTTGACAAGCATGTAGGTCTTCAAAATGTGCCGCAACAAAAATCAGTTGGTTTGAATTTGGATATGTGGCTGAGTGAGAAGTTTGGAGAATATTACCCAAATCAAATTCAGACATTTGCTCTTAAGTTTTATTCTATTTTGAATGAATGTCGTGTTTGATGTTGTTTTATGGTGTTCGTATCAAAGCGTCTTTATTGTTTCATTTAAGAGATTCTGTTTTTGTGTTTGTTTTTACTCAAATCTGTTAGAAAGATGGCTTTTATATAAAAAAGGGGGTTTATATTTATGCATAATGAGGTCTTTTAGAGTCATTTTTTATTTTTTATTTTGTGTATTGTCACTGTTGTTTGGGTTTTTCCTTTACTTTGTTTGGAAACATTAGAGCTGCCATTCGACGTGTGTGTAAACCAGACAGCGAAGGAGTTGTTTGAAGGTGTATTTCATTACTGCCGGAGCGAGGCTCGTAGTTTCCACCCTGCATGTCTGTCTTCGTGCTTCGCTATTCTAAACATGTCTCTGTTTTATTCCTGTAATGGAAGCACATCATCATCTGACAGCAGCTACAGTGTATTCCAGCTCACCCACATCCAAATATTGTATCAGGTACAAGTTTAAATTGCAGCAAAAGGTGCCTTCACACTGACGTCTATTTCATTGAGTACAGCTAAGACAAAACACTCTTACACTCCTTCCAAACTGCTCTGCTATCTCGAGTGCCAAGTAGCAGTTAAGTATATTGTTTTGGACTGCAGCTTGAATAACAAGGAGGATACAATTATAAGCCAAGCAGTGTTTTTAGAGATAAAATCAGATCCGAGAGAGTGAAAAAAACAACCAGAAAAACCCTGGCTCAGACTCAGAACAGCACTGCCTGGGTACTTTAGAGATTTACTGAATTAATTTGTGCATCTATTAATGTTACAACTTTCCCTAATTGAGCGTTTTTATATTAGAAAATAAACTCCACATCATAGCTGCAGCTCAGAGATATGGTTTGGATATGAACAGAGGAATATTATTTCCAACATTAGGTGGGATTGCGGCTCATGTGCAGTAAACTCCTGACAGAGCTCCCTATAATGATGTTTCTAATGGCCTCTGGTGTGCACTATGTGACAGTAAGTGTATTGATGCTGTGCAGGCTTTCTGCAGTTGCTCCTCCCTGTAGTCTCTGCTACGTTAATCCCTCCCTACATGTATGTTCAATGATTTATGGTCATAATAACCCAAAAAGAGGATTAAGCTAATTAAACCACAGTGCTGCGCTTGTAGTGAACACATCGGGAGGGAATACACCGCCCCCACAATTATACCACACACACACACACACACACACACACACACACACACACACACACACACACACACACACACACACACAAGGACTCACTGAAGAAGCTGCAGTGTCTCCAGGGTGTCTTTTTTTCTCCACAAATGATTCTGCCTTTAAAAGCTCATCGCTGGTTAGCATGACTCGACTGCAGAATCATCAGAAGATTAAAGATACTGCAGCTAGCGGCCAGGCTACCAGAAAGCTAACCCCTCCGCTCTGGATTAGCTATAATAAAGCTACAGCCGTGGGTTCCCCCGGCTATGCTAGGTGCTGCCCTGGAAATGTAATGCTACACTTAAAGCCACGCAATGGTCGCTGGGATCATATAAGCTTGTAACACGCTGGATTAATGATGCCAAGGTTGCCAGTATTAATACAGTAGAAGGTCTGCAGGCTATGTACTGTAATCCTGATGAACACTTAGGAAAGTGCTAACACTGGATGATGACAACTGGAGGCCATGAACCTCTCCACGTACTGTAAATGACGCTGATGTTAAAGCCAAAGTTGAATAATGCTAGCTTCAGGTGCTGCAAGTCTGCACAGGCCTCATGCTGCAGATAAATGATGGATTCAGCCTCAGTCACTCAGGCTAAATGATGTTCAAATCCAGAAAGCATTTTGACTTGAAAGCAGATGAAAAGATTTATAAGAATGTAGAAATCTGCGGTACACTTGTACTGTCACTTTAAAGGGGAAATAAACAACTTTTCAACTTCAGTTGTTGAAGCGTTGAACTATCACAAAGACACTCAGATCACTTCTCGTTTTTCTTAGAGTCAACATCTACCAACAACACAGGATACATTTTACAATACTACTGTAGCTGAGGGTTGCAAGTTGTGCCTAAACTTTTGAAGGTAATAAAATAATAACTCAGAAGCCTCTGTAATCTGAACCAAGACAAACTTTTTATAATAAAAAGTCCCTGCTGGATTTGGCAGGATGTTTTTGTGAATGTTGTGGCCTGAAATGACTAATTTTACAGCAGGTTTTCTAAAAGTTTGCAATGCAGGTTGCAATATTTAGTTCTAGTTTGTATCTTTTTAAAGTTACAGTTACACAGGATGACATCATGATACTATGCATTTTTAGATCCAACATTGGTAAAGAGTTAAACAAATATTTATATAAGTCTTAGCTGCTCCAAAGTTTTCCTGTCGTTTAAGTCAGAGCCACTCACGTGCTTCACATGTGCTACGAGCGATAATCGCTCAGGAAAAACACAACAGGCTGTTCCTTATCAAGTAACCTTCAAGCTGAGGTTACTTAATGCTGTTTAAACTCAAGCAAATCACAAATTCATCACAATCTGCATCAGTCAAATCCATCTGCACTCATGTGTCCCTTCATAGACCTGAAGCACGCCTCCACACGCTAACGCTTTGGAGAGCTCACGGCAAGCAGCCCCTGGACACATTAGCCTGGTGTGTGTTCTGTCTGAGGTTCACTGGGAGGGCAGCTGTAGTTAGCAGCGAAAGCTGCACGTCTGACCCAGTTGGACACGGCTGAATTACCAATGTCATTTACTACTACCAGTCTATCAATCATCAGGCAATTACTGAGGCAGGGCCTTTTGGCCTGAGCTGGTATCAAGACTCCTGAGGAAATTAATAAATCCAGAGGACCACCTGAGTAGCAGAAGAAGATCAGTGGAGGTCATAATCTCCTAAAAAAAACATAACTGATGTTTTCTTTACAGATTTCTGCAGAAGCTCAACCAGCTCTCGCAGTGAAGTACCCTTTGGCTTATGTGTTTTGGCTTTACTCAAAGCTCCTGATTTAAGCTCGTTGTTGAAATTACTGCACCTCGTCTAACTACAGCACTCGCAGTCATTTAAGGACACCGAAATGGAACACAAACCATGAGGTAAAAATGCTGACTTTCAGCTTTAATGCAAGCGTGTTAGCAGTGCGGGAATTTATATATAGTCCGCTCATTTTAGGGCACAGAAAGTTACTGGAAAAGTTGTGTAAACTTGAATGAGGTCATCATTTTCAATATTTGTTGCCAAGTCTCACAGACACCATCAGATACTTTATCTCCCCAGATGACGCTCTTTTGGGCCTGTACTACATCCAGCTCTGCTTCTTGTGTCTTGTTTCAGGGCTCTTTTCCTGCAGTTGAGTCTTCAGCAGTGAAACACATGATGATCAGCTGGACCGAGCTCTCTTATGCCCCTTTTCTACCGACACAGAACGGGTTGCGTTTCAATCAAATATAAATTGGTTCGGAGCCCAAAAAGTTGCTTCCCAGCTGGACCCAAAAACTACCAGGTTCTCCTCGACCTGAAGTGTGAACCATGTGGTCATTTAATAATCAGGAGGTTAAGAAGAGTCTCGCACAAAATGATCTTCTGAATCTTCTTATTGCTAATAACTAATCCAGGCTTGTTTTTGTGGATAAAAACAAACATCTGTAACAGGTAATCAATGCAATCTGCCATATTGCTACTACTATTGACTTCCTTTGTGCATTGTGCAGTCCCCTTCTGCTCAAAACTGGAGGAAGCGCAGGCTGTCAGATATCACAGATGTTCAAGTATACTCAACAGACAGGTTTAAAATCTGGTGGATTTGGTGGAAAAAGGTTATTGGACAACCAAGAACGTCACAATGTTTGGCCATAAAACTCCTTGGTTGTTTTGTCTGTATAATGTCCTGCTGCACTGTTCTAACAAATGGGCCTGGGTCTTATTTTAACACAAGCAATTGGTGAGTATGTAGATCAGAAATGTTGGCAGAGTCATGTTTCATACAGTTGCTTACAAACTGAAATTAAAAACTACTCACATGCATTCACTATGCTCGTGCATTGGCAATTTTGCAAATTGCACTTTTCATGTTTGCATGTTGCAAATTTGGTCAAAATGGCCCCATGTATGCAAAGGAAAACGACTCTTACACTTCTCAACCAAAATGAAATTATAATTCCCCTTAAAATTATGGCTAAAAGTTATCACTGCAACCTTATGACCACAGTTAAATTTTAAGTCCAAAGTGCTGGACAACAGAGCTGAAATACTGTCTTGGACAGTATTGGCTAGGGATGCATGATAATATTAGCATGTCATCAGTATCATTTTATATTTGCTTTAAAATGAAATATCATTATTGGCAAACATGCTGATTTCTGCCGATATCACAAATCGGTACATTTTTTTTTTTTATTTACAAAGTAAACCTGGACAAAATATCAACCCTAAGTTGATGTATTTTTCTTATTTTGCACAATGAATGAATATTACATACACTGAAAAACATTTTATTTGATGTCTCCATCTGCTGGCGGGCCATCAGGACAACTTGGGCTAAAAGTGGATATATTGATATTGGTATTGGTTATCTGCATTTTTTATAATGGCATATCAGCAAAAAATCCAATATCATGCATACCTAGCATTGGCATCTGAATACAGAGTGCTTGTGGTGACGGTAACTGTGATGAATGCACAGGTCTTACCTGTGTGAGTCCTCTGATGTGCCTTCAGGTGGGAGCTCTTGGTGTAAACCTTCCTGCAGCCGTTAAACTGGCACCGGTGGACTCTCTTTTTGTTCTCAGGTACGTCTCCTCCCAGACTTCCTCCTCCTCCCTGCTCGCTGTCACTGAGGGCTCCCCCTCGGCTCGGAGGTGACGGTAACGCTCGTGCTGCCACCAGTTTAGCCGCCCCCAACCCCACCTTCTTCGCCACAAATTTGAGCGTTAGTGTACCGTCTGCCGTCGCAGTCAGTGTCTGTGTGGGTTTGATGAGGTGGCGGCCGAGCTCTGGTGACGATGGTGGTGTTAGGGATGTAACGGCGGCGCTGAGCTGTGCGGCACTAACTCCTGCCAGGACTTGGTCCTTTGGTGTGGGGGTCTCCGTCCCTGCCTCTGCTATGGTCCTGCTGGGGTTGGGCACCTGGAGGATTTTGGCCTGGACCTTGGGAAGGGCTACCAGTAGTGGAAGTGGGCTAGGCTGGTCAGGGAGGCTGGGAAGGAGGGGGTCCATCAGGTCCTCGTCACTGTCGCCTCCCTGCATGAAGGTCGGCGTTAAGAGACAGTCCAGCTCCTCATCAAAGAGCTCTGAGAGTCGCTTGGGCTCCGTCTGTAGGTACCGCTCCAACTCTAGACATGTCTGCAAGAAGAAGAAGCACACGGACCCAAAGTCAGACATAAATATAATTTAAACCTGTCAATTCAGTGTTTTTACAACTCCAGTCACACTTTCTACACATGCACGATGCTGTTTCACTGCAAGGTTTAAACGGCCTTCAGTCACCAGGGTCATCAATGCAAATATGGCTAATTGATTAAGTCCCATAAAATGTTTTAATATAGCCATTATCACATGAGTTTAATGACCACCAGTTGACTCGTAACATACAATCACATCCAAACATCTGTACAGGACTTTAAATCTGTTAGGTACTGTTGTTGCTTTGCCAATATCTTTGTATCAACAGCGTTTACTTCTGCCAAAATGCCAACCAATTCAAAATGATCATGTTTAAGCATTGTTGACAATGTTAATGACAATGAAGCGTACGTTCCCAAAAGAGGCACAGTCTCGTTAGTCAAACTCTCACTCCGAGACCGTGTCAGCCCACAAACACCTGGTAAAAAGCAGCTGACATTAGAGGAATCATTTTCCCGTTGAGTCCCGTATGAGAGGATAGTGACCCGGAGCAAAGCTGTTACTGATGCAGTCGCACAGCATATCGTTAAAGATACGGTGTCCTTATAAATAATGGAAAAGCCTGGGTTTATCCACATGAAAACAATCGACCCTCAGGTACGTGCTACCAAGCTGCAAGTATTTTGCCGAAGTTGCCCCGCGTCATCTGCACAACTGTACATGTGATAAAAAAGAACGTCCTACTCAACTACAACAAAACAATGGTCCAGTAATTTGAACACAACAAATAACATTGTTTGTTAACATGAAAATAATGTTGAGCAAAGGCTGTATGAGTTTAGAATTGGTCATTTTCATTACTCTACTGTTCAAACTGCAAAACTGTGCAATATGCAATACTGTCTTGTATCCCTTTACATTTTCCAGTTTGCCTTTGTTAATTGAAAGCAACATTTGTTTTGAGTAATTTTGTTTGTCATTTATAGTTTTTTTTTTTAAGAGGGGAAAAAACGATAAATATCGTAACTCGAGTTTGGTGTGAAAAAAGTGGAGATTTTATCTCTAGGCCATATCACCCAGCACTCATTAGAGGTAACCCCCCCCCCAAAAAAACAAATCTGACTGCTTGCAGGATCAACCATCTGCGGTGTCAAAGTCACACGCCTTGTACGTTCAACCTTCCAGGATTTGTACGAGTGAAAGAGGTCGATTGTAAGGAAGATGTAAACAGAACTTGTTTAACTGTTTGAACAAACAGCCAATGCAATTGTTTAGTCTCTTTCAGAGGTTTCTGCAGACTGCAGCCTGTTCAGAGCTGCTGTTTACTAGTCTATTTAAATTCAAATACCCACTGTAGGCTTTATATTTCTCTGCAGCTGTTGACCATGTCACCTGGCACATGGCAGTCCTGGGAGAGGAGGGATTTAGTCTGTGATTGATTGCTGCTGCCTGGCCGAGCTCTCCAGAGCCCTGAACTGTGGAAGCCTTGCCTGTTTCCCTCTGCTCACCCAAATCAACCAGCCGTGGAAGTTATATCGCAAGATAGAGGAAGAAGGGAGAGCGAGATGAAGGAGGGAAAGTCAAAAAGAGATACAAAGAAGGAAGGGATATAGTGAGAAAGAAACGAGGAAAAATAAGCAAGTATCTCTATAACTGTTTATTCAGCTTTTATCCAGAGATAACAGAGACATCTGTACAACAACTATACAGATCCAGATTTGGCAGCAGGGCAGCATCGCCACAGTAAGGGGCTTTAATGCCTTGGTCAAGGGCATCGGCCACATTACCTCAAAGGATTTGAGCCAGAAACCTTTTGGTCACTAACCCAATTTTCTAACCTTAAGGCCAAACACATAAACTTTTATGTTTTCTGTAATTCCTGCTCCCCTCTATTGCACTACCAACTGTACTTTTGAGGTCTACGTGGGACCGTCTAGTCGATCCTGCTTCTGCTTTGATCTCTCACACCTGCAACACTGTTTTCTTTTTTTCTTAATCGAAATCCTGTCTGCCTCATCCCACAGGGAAAATAAGACACATGTATCTGTAACGGCTGATCATAATCTACAGAGATAAAGTTTCCACAGCTGTTTGATATAAAATGCAAACTAAAAACAAGCCTTATTAAATGCTACTAACAGGGTAACAACAGTGCCTGTGATGGTTTAGATTGTTTTACAAAGCAAACAGATGCAAACCAGATGGTTGAACATCAGAATTCAGAGCAGCAGTGTTTGTAATTATTTACAGAATTAAACTGTAAAAACATATGCAAAATAATGTGGTGATTAGATATGGTTACATTCATGGTTAAGGCCAAAAATATCATATTTCCCTTCATGAAATTTCATCCTGCAATGACACCGGTCTGACCGACAGTGGAGTAGGGTCGTATTTAATGAAAATTCTCACCCACATCTGCTCCTCACAAAAAGACCTCCTGGATTTTAAATGTGTGCCTGCATGTTCCCATAGAAAGACAATTTCATGAACTGAAACAACATCATTTCCAAAACTCATTAATACTACCACTCAACTGTCATACGTATGAGTCCGATCTCGAGTATAGTTGTGTGGCAAAATCTGTCAACAAAGCTATGCAGGTGCATCAACAAGTGGTAAAAAATGATTTCTACATCACAGTACAGAGCAGCATTCAACACTGAGTGAAGAAAGGCAGCGTGATTTCACAACTACATGTCCAACAACAATGTTACTCTCAGCCTGGTCTCACTCCCAAGGTGTCTAAAAAATGCTGCTTGGACTGTGGCCCTCAGCATCAGATTTAAACGCACAATGTACCCTTTAGCATTTGTACGAAATGCATTAGGCTTTCATCCAACTCCAATAAAAAAACATCTGTATCATTCTTAGATGTACAGAGAAATGGACATAGTATAAAGAGTGCAAAAGTCTGCTTAGTGCAGGTGGGGGGGAGAGATGGATCGGTCCAACAAGCGCAGGACTTTGACCCAAGAGACAGGTGTTTGTGTCCTGTGTAAAACTAAAAGTCACCTCTGAGTTTTTTTTGTCATGTGAGTCGTTGGTTACAAGAGTTGATTGACAAAACTAACATCAACCACAATCTTTCCCTAAACAGAGCCAAGCCTGAATCTATCGCCAACGCTTTCTGCATCAAGATACGCTGCAAAACGCTGACCCTTTTGTCATAATGAAAGTGGGGGTTTCTGCCTAAGCGCCAAAATATGACGAGTAGGGATGAGTTCACGTTGCTACTCCTGCTGCAGTTCCTCAAACCATTTTCATGGACAAATTTTCATAACTTTTCAAGCACCCATAATTTATTCATTTATTTTTTTAACCTCCCCGCCTGATGTTTTTCAAACATATTAGAGTCAAATTCTATTCAAACATAACTTTAGCTAGCTGGCATACATAAAGAGAGACAGAGCGCAGGATAGTGAACAAAATGTTGTCACACAGTGATGCATATTAGAGCTACATTATGTCAACAGCTATATGTGATATCGCATGGAAATTATTCGAGGGAAATTACCGCAACAATTTCATTACACACGAAGTTCCACGACTATTCCAAAACTTTTACTCGTTTAATTACTGTTCCAGGCCTGAAAAAATGTGATTGTGGAATCCCATGACTTTTCCAGGGTTTCAATGATTGTGGGAACCCTGTGTACGACCAGTTGTAGTAAAACTTGGACCATTAAGAGAATGTGCTTAAAAACAGAGGAGCGGATGATTGTGTATGGTGAGAAGTGTTTTTTCAACTTTAGAGACAGCGTACTCATAATGGTGATTGTTAATATACTAGTGCAGTTCTTTTAAAGTGCTGTATCTTACATGATTTTGATTTATGGATTTGTCATTAGATAGCCACTTAACTGTTGCTTTAAAATGTTTTTAATTGTCATTTTATGCTGAATTGCCTTTCTGACCTGTTTTATGTTCATTCTGTCTGTTGTCATGTGACGCACTGTATTTATAATGCCCTCATGGCAAACCAACACAATGCTACACTTTTGTATTAAAGGTGCTATATAAATAAAGTTCATTATTTTTATTATTATTATTATTCCTACATAATCTGTATACATCACTAGAATAAACCCACTTTTAATATCAATCCATAGTTCAATAAATGATGACTTCCAGGAAAAGAGTGTGAAAGTTTTGATTTCAAAATCAAGCAAAATCTTTTAACGCTATTATCAAGTAAACAAATCCTGTATTTATAACGTTCATGTTTTTGTGATGTTTCTTTCTGTCCAGAGAAAGAAAAAGAGACACACACACACACACACACACACACACACACACACACACACAGAAGAAGAGACAGAGAGAGAGAAGACAGCAGGCCAGTCCAGACCTCTGTAACCGTCCACTCAGCACTTTCCTGCGAGCTACCTGGCTCGAGCACCATCCTGCAGCATACTGCCTTTACTGTATCTGCCTGGAATTGAATTAATTTCCTCTGTGTGGCCAAAGGCCTTTGGCAGCTGAGGGTTCTCATCCTGATCCTTTGGCTCTTTCCACCTCTGCCATCGGAGCAAATTACAGCCACTATAGAAATGTTTTTTTTTCTTAGCAGCAGCTGGTTGACTTGGTCCATTCAGGCCGGCCAGCGCTGGAGCTTTGCTCCGCTCAGCCTCAGCAGCGAGACAGACAAACCAACACATTTAGTCTGAACATCTGTTGAGTGCCGATAAGCTGAACTTCCCTCTCCCTTCTTTTCTCCCTTTCTTCTTCCTTTTAAAAGAATGTCTTTTTTCCTAAGGATGGTCATTTGCATATGAATATAAATCAAAGATATCTCTTTGGGAGGGTCTCACTGCTTCATAAGGAAACTTGAAAATGAGAAGCAAACATGTACAGAAGCAAAGATGATGCCAAGCAACAAAGTCTTTACAAAGCTGATAGCAGTGCTGTGAGGAAAACCTTGGGGTTAGCCTCTTGTCCAGATTGTTGCTGTGATTTGTTGGCACTGGTATTCCTTTGAATAATTGCAGTGTGTAATACAATATCTGGTCAAGCATGCTGAAGGAGGCTATTATACCTCTGTTTAAATTAGATCAGACTTTGCTAATGCATCTAGAAACCAATACTAAGATTAGCAAACTGACATCAGAGTGGAACTTAAACAGACAAGTGCTTTATGTCAAGACAACACAGCTGCGAGTTTTGGGTAGTAGAAAATATATATCTATATAGAATATATATGACCCCTCGGGGCCATTTCACAGCCTTAGATCGTCAGGCGGGGCCCTTCTGGCCGTTCCAAAGTCGAGGCTTAAAACTAAAGGTGAGCGTGCCTTTGCCTCCAGAGCCGCTCAGCTTTGGAACGACTTGCCCGAGAGGATAATTTTCACAGAATCAGTGACTTCTTGTAAATCACCTCTTAAAACCCATTTTTATAGACTTGCTTTTATGCGATGTCATCTATTTAAATTTGTCTGTTTTTATTCTGCCTTAGTTCGGTATTAATGTTTGGCTTCTATTGTTACCGGCGCAAGAAACTCCTCTCACTTCTGCTTTGCTTTGTTTGTCAAAGCACGCTGTAAACTCTGTTTTTAAGAGTGCTAAATAAATAAAGTTATTATCATTATTATTACAGAATGATGAGCGCGCTGCTCATTGATTACTCATTGAGATTATATAGAGTCCGAGCACACATACATATAACAATCCTAAAGTTAATACGATGAAAGTTATTACTTGTAGTAAAAGAACAGTGTTCAATGTTGACCCGGGAAGTGAATCCACATCAGATTTGTGGAGTCCTGAGACTAAACGTCAACTAAAAACCACCTTTATAGACAAGCCTTTCTATAGCAAACCCCACCGGTTATGATTTTCTTTGTTTGTTTTGGTCCCGTCTGTCACTCATTGTACTGTTTTCCATTCTGCAATTCATTGAAACTTAATTAATCATTCCCTCATTTATTTTAGGTGTGTGCAGATGTGTTTGTAAAGTGTTTTGGGACAGCATGTTCTAAAAAGTGCTACATAAATAAAGCTTTACTTACTCGCTTATATAAGATCACTAAATTAAGATAAAGATTTTAAATTTTTCCTCCCATTTGTGGTTTAGAAGATATCATGATCTATCAATCTAGCAATTGTGCTTTATCGACATTTCGAAAAATATCGCTCAAGTTTTGTGCCAATCTGTAATGGAAAGCCGCCTACAGAGAGGAACCATACTTGGTGCTGATAATATCTTCATTTTTTGGTGTGACATGGCATAAATCTGACAAAACCGAGTTCAAGAGGGCCTGAAGGAAAAGTAGCCTCCACCTTGTTGATTATTTCTTTTACTGCTTAGTCACATATGTCAACAGTTACGCTAATAACTAAGCTTTAATTGCTGATGGGAATGTTAACCAAACGTACTACAAAAAAACCAGAGTTATAAAAAAAGACTGAGGACTTTTCCTCTCAAAGTGTGCCACTGCTGCTCATCTGGGTAACTTGGCCATCTGGCTGACACAGCTACAGACTCAAGATACTAGGAGGATGTAAAGGTCATTAAGAGGAGCACTGTGATATATAATTTATGCAGTTTTTGCCCTGAATTTAAGGTTTCTGGTTCATTAATGTTTGCTTTTATCCTGAAGGATTCGGGCTGATGCTGCTCACAGGACACAAGCAAATATATTTATGGAGATAAAAGCAAAGTTTTGCAAGATTATGTTTTTCTCTTTTTTCCCCTTTCCTTTCCAAAGCTCCTTAAATTTAAACTTTGCTACTGCACTGTATGTGTTATATACATTATTCATCATCATCATCAGACACAACATCATTAATATTAGCTCTCTTTGATGCAGTAAACAAGCCTCTATTAGCGATTTCTGACGGCACACTGTTCAATTGTTTTCACTCAGACTAGAAATCAAAAATAGAAAGGTCTGTGTGTCTCCTGGTGGGGGCTGGACGGATGCTGAGGATTGTGGGAGGTGGGCGGGGAGGACAGAGGGTAGAGGGAGCCCGAGGCTTTGGAAGAGGAGCGGAGCGGCAATCAAACCCACGGCTGGCAGCGAACGCACCGCCTCTGACATCACATGTATGACCTTCTCCTTCGTCTGTTTCTCCTACACACCATGAATATCAGGTAACAATGACATGTATGGCCTGCAGCGTGTGTGTGTGTGTGTGTGTGTGTGTGTGTGTCAGCTGGCTAACAGCTCAGACTGATAGCATGTGTAGGGCTCACCTCCTGTGCCCCTGCTCAGTCCCACACCATATGGAGAAAGGTCACAGCGAAAAACACACACACACATTTGGTGGCCAGTAACACTCATTCCTACAGAAGATTTTTTTTTTTTTTGACTGACTGTCGGACCGTTTCAACACTCGCATGGACACAATTCTCTTCTGGTTGAATCACCAGAACAAACAAGGAGACACTGAGCCGGCGAAAATCCGCTTCGCTGACAAAAAGTCAAAAGTACAAGACAGTGAACACAACAGTTTGAGGACAGAAGTGGATAGAGACTCGCTGCAGTGAGAAACATCCAATCACAGAGCTTCAGATTCTGTTGCTGGCAGCGAACGGCGGGCTGAAGTTGGAGACTGAGCTCTATCGAACAACTAAAGAACAAATAAATAACTAATGCTGCACTCACTTCATCTTCGGCACAATGGGATGAAGAGGAAAACCTCCCGTTATTCTGACTTCCAGGAAGGTTAACACTTCTGCTAACCCTGCAGTCAAATTCAGCCAAAATTAGCTATTTGTACCAAATTAGTTGCCCACTAATAAATAAACTTTGTTCGATAAGTAACACCAGTATCAATTCATCCATTTTTTTCCACCTAATCTTAGTGATCGTTAAGTCTCTTCTGTAGTTGAGTTAACATCATATAATGCCTTCTCTTTTCGTGATGGCCGACCGACAGAAGGAGACATGAAATACAATTCTTTCCCATGAATGCAATATTCATTCATTGTGCAAAATAAGAAAATACTTACTTAATACGAGTACTTATTCACTTTGTCAAGGAAAAACAAAAATATCAGTTTGTCATATCAGCAGAAACCAGCATGTTGGACAATTCTGATATTTCATTTTAAAGCCAATATCTGGCAATAGCATTGAAATGTCAATATTATCATGCACCCCTACAAAAAACCCACAAGGACAGACTGTATAGCTCATTTCTAATTAGCTGAATCAGCTGTATTCATGTCCTGGATTTAACCCACTTGTAATTGTCTGCATTGGTGGCTTTGCAGCCATTTGGCCACCAGTTTGCTGACGCCTCTGTAGTTGTTTTCAGCAATTGGGAAATGATGCAGCTGCCAGTAATTCCCAGTTCTACCTTCTTAGAATTACAACTTAGAGGCTGATGTGACCATACAAAACTAAAAGGAGAGAAAAAAAGAGAAATTCTGTAATACTGTGAAATTATCCAGTCGGTGTTCAGAAAACTGAGTCTCAAATGTTCATTTCCAACGAGGAAACTCTTATGGAACCAGTGGCTATACCTGTTTGCTGCAACTTAAAGTGTTCACTTCAACTTCTCAAACCTCCCTCCACACTCATAGCATTGCAAGGGGAATTACTGTTGGCGAAACAAGAAAGAAACAGATCGGCAAGCAACTACCACAATTTCCAAAGTTACCGTAACTGTTCCACCTTCTGCCATTGCCTCAGAAACTTCCATTTGCATGTTTCATATGCAGTGGATACATTGAAACTTTACATTTCTTTGGTTTTGATTGAAAACTGTGTCCTGTGACACTGCTGTGATTAACCTGTGGTTAGGTTTAGGGCACAAAAACCGTTTGGTTAGGAAAACAAAATCTTTTTGCTTAAAATACCCGATTTAGTCACTAAAAACATGGCTAGAAATGCATCTACCCTGCACTGAAAAATACCCACTTTTGTTGGTCTTGAACAGTGGTCTGCTGGCTCACATACATGTAATCTGAACTACGTCATTTTAAAGTTAGAAATGTAATTTCTCTGTGGTCTTTGGTTTAACTGGTTATGAAAATCCTGTTTTGGATGTGAAATAACTGACGTGCTGTCATTGTGCTGTTGATTGAGCCTTCATTTTCCCAAGTGATCATACTCAGTGGCAGACAGAACTGCAGGGTGAACAAGAGGTTTATAGGGACAGAAACTAAAAGCATGATGTCAATATTCGATAGCCACTACACTGTGCATAAACATGTACTACATAATGATAAGTTAAAGCAAACATCTTGCCTGCTTCCACCTTGAGGGGCTCCAATTTCTTTGGTTTGATCTGTGCAACAAATCAGTCATCAATAAAGACTTTTACTCTCTGTTTGTATGACAGCTCACATGTACAGAGAAAAATGGGTTCTGCAGTTGCAGTTAATGTACTCATTTCACAGAATTATTTCCACAGTGTTCATTTCATGCTTTTCAATTAAACTTGATTTAATTCTGTAACTGTATGGAGGTCAATGTCAAACAAGGTCAAACACAAATGCAGCGTCACTGCTGAGGGGAAAGTCAGCTGTGGCACGTTACACTGGATCTAAAAGCTCTTCATATCTACATAGTGATTCTACTTTTTATTTACTTGTAGCATCTGTCATATTTGTGTGTGAACAGTGTGTTTTATATATTTCATGTGAGCTGCTACACTTTCAGCTGAAGATAAAAACAATAGATCCATCTTTTCCTCCTGAACCCCCTGTTCCCTCAACGAATGTTTCCCTTTATATTTTGAGTGTTTGATTTAATATCTCGTCCAAAATAGCTACCGGTGACGTGCAGGTCCTGCCTCTGCGCGTGTGTGTGTGTGTTTGCTGCCTGCTGAGGTCCATTAATAATGAATGCAGAGAGCAGAGGGCTCTGGATGGAAGCGCTAAGAGCTTTTGACAGACAAAAGATCATCGAGGACGGAGCTCAGCAAACAGACTGAAGTGGGTTCAGCAGGAGATGCTCCGTCTGTGTTTGCATGCACACGGTTATGTGACTATTAGCAACATTTCCATTAGGACAATGGTGAAATTAAGCCATTTACGTTCCTCCGTAAAGTGACACTTCCTATAATGGTCTGCTTCACATGTGGTTATTGCCACATAAAAGACCGAGAAACATCAACAGCTTTCCTTCCTGCAAGAGCTTAGATTTTACAAAGCCGAGAAACATTAAGTGAAGAACTGATTCAGCCTATTAAAATATGTCAGTGAATGTTTTGATATCATGACTTGACAGTCTCTTATAATTTTTCTCAACTATCAAGTTTAGTGAACTGAAGCATGCTTTTGCAACTTCTTGATTCAGCATTGTTTATTTTTCATCTCTTACGGCAAATTTCCAGAACTGTCACCATGTTATTCCCATAAAAATCTGAAATGAAATGTGATATTTGTATATGTGCGTGCTGTGACAAATAAACAATGACCAGCTTTGCAAGACTGAGATACAACAAGGAGGCGCATCTAATTCTGTTTACGGTGCTGAGAGACCGGTCACAGAAATCAGTAGCCCACACAGATATAATAAAGGTGAAATCTCACTTCAGAAAAACTCACCAGCATGACATTCGAAACACGCAGAGTTCAGAACAAGTCCCTTCTACACAAACGTCTATGAACAGAGAAAATCTCTGCCAAAACGACACCAATATCAGCCTACCTACTGTGCTTTCACTTTACAATAACTCGTTGCCCATCATGACTTTCCATATAGTGATGCGTTTCTGGTTCTGCTCTCAAGATTAAGACGTCAGAGCGACAGATGAAGCAGCAGCAGCTCTGGGATACATGGTGGGAATCGTGAAGTAAATGTCAGGTAAACACTTACAGGTAAAAAACAACCTTAAAGTAACGGTATGGGATTTTGCAAATGGAAAATCTTGACAAGCTGAGCGGTGATATTATACATTCAAACACTGGTACGTGTGAAAAAATGAAACTAGTGGAGAAAATGAAGAGACCTGCATCTGCACTTTGTCTAAACTCCATGCATCCAGCTACATCTCGATCTTTTCTTTTACTGCTCATCAAAATTTAAATGCTGACGTCAGTTGATAACAGTCAAATAAGCCACTCCGTCTGCAGTGAAATAAAGGCTGACACAGCCGACATGTCCAACACAATTGTCCACTGCATTATAAAACAGCATGCATGTAAATAACAGTAAGTTAAGCTGGTAAAACTCAAACATCTTGTAAAAATTTAAATTTAAAGCCAATAGTTTTGGTAATGAGGTGATGTTTTTTTGCTCTCTTTAAGGTTAAGCAGATTGACTTGCTTAAAAACATTATGTGAATCTGTGTCTTACAGAGAATATTGAAACGAATAATAGTCAGAGCACTAAAAAAAGCTATAGGTTGTCAGAAGAACTACATACATTTTCTGTTCAGTTTACATGGATATAAATGGTGAAAAGGTCATGTAGAGATTTAAAAAGAGAGGTGAAGTCTTTCCTCTTTCGTTGAACAATTACAGTGACATTATTTTTGAAAAAATATGTTTAGTAATTAATAACGAGAGACAAATATTCTTTTGATCTGCTTTGAATTGTGCCATGAATTGAGCATATCATGTCTGCCAATTTAAAAAATAATTTTGCAAGTCAGAAATGTTGGAGTTTGTCATAAAACTGTTTAAGTACAAAACAGTTGTTTGTAATTTTCAAGACTACGCAAATGGTGCAAGTGATACATAGCTCTCGCTCACTGAAACTATGATGCCTGTGTGTGTCATACCAGGATCTGGTGTACATATTTTCTTAAATATGTGTATTTTTTTTTCTAGACCATTTTTGTTGGCACATCGTAATTTTATTTTATTTATGTTACTGTTCTTGCACCTTATTTTTTTTAATCATACTTGGCACCTTGTTTTTTCTTATCGAAAATTTTAATATTTTTATGTTAGCAATTGTTTTTACTATTATATTTGTGTTGTTCTTTCACTGCTTATACTTCTTCGTACCTCATAGCTGCTGTAACATTGTGAATTTCCCCACTGTGGGACTAATAAAGGATTATCTTATCTTATCTTACTTGTACAGTACAGGCAGCGGGTCTCTCATCAGGGTCTCAACATTTCTGCGTCGAAAACGTTGCCAGAAAAATTTGTGTCTTTTCTGCAACAATTTATGGCATACATGTGTAATTTGTAAACAGAAGACTCCGTTGCTACTTTTCTGTTTTTATTTTATTGTTTAAAGTACATGTTAGGAGTAGAAAATTGGTAAAAAAGAGGCAAAAACAGTGGATGTTTCCTTAAAAAGACACGACTCAATTGTCAAAAATGTAGTGCTGGGTCTTATAATCCGTAAATATTCTCGTAACTCCATGTTACTGAAATTAAATCCCACAAATAAAGAACACAACGCTTCAGTGTATGTTCCTCGTATTAGTCTCATTCATCTTAACTACAGTCGTGTCACAGCTGCACTCGTGAACCTCCTCACTGACACTAAACTGATGCTCCCGTATGAGGAATCAGTTTCCCCTCTCACTGCCGTGTACGCCTCCTCTCCTCCAGTCTGATCCTCCAGTTTGTTCCTGTCTCTCTGTATCTGTGTGTGCATTACACAGTGTTTATTTTCACTCAACATTATACAGCTTTTGGCTTCAAATTATGTTTTTCTCTTCGCTTTCTCATACAAATAGGTCCTAATTAAAGTGCTTTGGCTTCTATAAACTGCTCTTTGAAGCTCTACCTCTTGATGGATCTCGCTCTCTCCACACAGCGGGCTCTGATGGCTAATTAGCCACTCAAAGGAAAAGGCAAAAAGAGGCTCTTTATTCAGCTAATTTGCTGATGCGGCTGTGTACACGGCGGATGTGTGTGTTTGTAAGAGTGAGAAGAGCATAATGACTTTTAACTGATGTGTGTGAATATGTAATGCCTCATGCGTACGATATCAAACCGGTGCCATTGGCAGCGAGCTGCCTCCTTTATGTCTGAGCAAGCATCGGTGCTGCAGCGTGGATGTGTGTTTGGTGCTTTGTTTGAGACTGAAGTGCAGTTTGTGTGAAGCTGCCTGTGAAGATGCTGTTTGAGTTACTGAAGCGGCGTCTGTGCAGAGTCACATTGACTTGCAAACACACATCCTGCAATCTGATCAAAATCACGCAAAACAGGATGCATTAATATTCCCTTATAGTACATTGACTTGTGCTAAATCCACTTCCTCCTCATCCACATGGTGTCAAAGTTACCAAACCATTTTTAGCTCAAATTCTGAGTTTTAAACATCTAATCTTTTAAAATCTGCATGTTTTACAGCAGATCGTTTCAAGATGAATACAAACATAAGAATTTTAAAATGCTAGAAGCACTCAGTGTGTTTACAACATGTTAGAAAAGGTCTAATTATTGTGTTAGTCTGACCAAAACTGGACCTTTAACATACATGTAAACAGGTAAGTTGGACTGAAATTCAGTCGAATTTCTCAAAGTGGGACGATCACACCGAGATAATGTGGTTGGGTGTCGATTTACTCGCTCATATATACGCCTCAGTTGGACCTGAACTGGCCTTGGTGTTCGGTGCATGCTAGTCACCCGCACCGGGCTTTGACCCAGAAGTCAAACAGCATAAATTCGCAGAAAAAGATGGGAAAAGTGCAATCAATTGTTTGACTAAGTAGAATTTCAGTCGTCCAAGATTTCCTTTGACTGAAATAAAGGCCTACAGTGCTGAAACATCTGTTTGCCTACAGCTTATTCATTGTGCTGTTAGATCAGCAGTTTTCCAGACAGACGCCGAAGCAACCCAAACTGCCATTGTTTTCGAACCATGAGCATTAATCTGCTGCGATATCAGCCTCCACTCTTCTGGTTTCAGGCTTTTTTTTTTTCACCAACAGGGATTTACTCCCATTCAGCCACAAGAGCATTAGTGAGGTCCAACACTGATGCTGGGTGATAAGGTCTGGCTCACAGCTGGTGTTCCAGTTAATCCCAAAGGTGTTGGATGATGGGGTTGAGGTCGGGACTCTGTGCAGACCAGTTAAGTCATACTAAAGTGGGAAAACCATTTCTTTATGGACCCGGCTTTGTGACTTCCCCAACTGTTTCTGCAGTTGGAAGCACATCATTGTATACAAACATATGTGGACAGGGGTGTCCAAATGCACTTGGCCATGCGGTGTATCACAGCAGCATACAGTACACTAACTATCCTCTCATACAGCCGGACTCTCGGCTTGCTTATGGACAGCTGCCATTTTGGAGACACCAGCTTCCTCCATGCCTCCATTGCACTGAGCCAGCTGCAGAAACGAGCCAATATCATTCTGCTGGATGGCGACCATCTCGACTTGTCTCTGCTCCCAACACTGCCACTGCTACTGCTTCCTACACCAGTGAAACTCTTTAAATACTGCAGTGCTCTGATGTGGTTATGATAGTTATTTCACTAAAGGAATCTGGAATTTTATTTCCCAATCAATCTGGCATTGTACATTTCTGCAAACCATGTCAATGCTACATTTGTACATTTTGTACGTGTCATATCAGTGTCACCCTTGTGGTGTACTTCTGATTTCATATATTTGAGCTGAATTTGTCATCAGGAGGTGGAAGGGATGGTGGATGGCGTGACTCCTATTCGAAACTGCTGCCAATTGCAGACCACTGTTTGAGATCAACAAAACCAGGTGTTTTCAAGGAATACATCAGCTGCGTTTCTAGCTGTGATTGTGGCACCAAATCTGGGTATTTTACGCCAAAACATGATCTTTTCCTAAACATAACAAGTGGTTTTATATCTAAATAATAACCACACATCAACCACAGCGTTGTTGAAACATAAAACGTCAACATATTTGCAGCATATGAAACTTACAAATGTTACATTTCCATGGTTTGCAGAAATGTACGATGCAAACATTTATTTTGGTTACTGACCAATCCGGAAATAGTAAAGTAGCTATAAAAATTACTGTTCCTCACACAGAATCAAACTTTTAAAAAGTATTAAATGATCTGAATCTGAAGAGTTGACAATTTAAATATCATAAGGACAACAATAGAAAATATTTTCACTGCTGTTCTTCTGCTTTATTCTTACCTTTCCTTTTATCTTTCTATTTTATGTGCACATTGTCTGCAATTCAGTAGTAATCAGAGCTGAATCTGCAAACTGAACCTAAAGACACAAAGACAATATTTCCTCACCCTTGTACATAAACTAACAAACAACTGTTGAAACTGCATTTTTCGTAAGATATCATAAAAACTGTTGTATGAAGATATGGTGAATATCTTATCTTATATTTCAACAAATTTGCCTTTGGTTGAGGACCATCTTACATTTTTTCACAGCTCCTCACACACATTTCCTCTAATAAACCCCAAATTAAAAAACCCAGACATCTCTGACAAAACATCATGACACCATCAAACACACAGACGCTACTGAATACCGAGTCAAAAATATGGTCCAGGGTTGCCTCACTATGCACAGACATACTAACAAAAAACATCACAATCAATCAGTTCGGTGATAAAGACGCAGACACAACACTACATTACCACAGTGACTGAGCCGACACTTGTGTGTATGTGCTGTCGGTGTATTCACTCTCGCTTCGCCTTAATTGAAAACGCAGCACCACAAACAGAGCTGAGTCCTGTGGGGTCTGATTTGAAAAGCAGGTGGAGGCTTCAATAAAAAAGGTTAATGGAGACGAGACCTGATGGAGGAACGCGGCGGCATCACTGCAAGCTCTCACACTTTTTGATCTGAGAGGAGATTAGGCTGAAAACAGGGAACATGGCTCAGTTTGGGGCTGCAAGAAACGCATACTTTCATCAGCAACAAATCCTTCTGCGGGGTTTTTCCAATTAGCTAATTAATGACATATCAAAACGCGTTAGCAGAGCCCAAAAAGGTCTATAAATAGCTTTCTTATTCTGAACAACAGTAAGAAGTCTAACTTAAGCCCAAAAGTGTTGAAGAAGTTGGCATTGAATGTCTAGACTGATTTGTACATGTGTACATTTATTAAGTAATTAATGTTTAATGATGTAATTAATATTAATGTGTTACATTTATATATACAACCACTACATTTATTTTGTTGAAACTGTATGTTCTTGAAATTACAAATCAAATATTCTCTGTTTTTGTCATATTGTCAAGACTATCGTTATTGCAAAAATACCCTGAAGTTTAACGATATTGTTATTAGGCCATATTGCCCAGCCCTATTGTATATAAACTGGTTGTGGGAGCACAATATCCTAAAGTAGAGAAATATATATAAATACATTATATTACTATCATAATTAATAATGTTATCACTACTCAATATAGCTGATGTGCTTAATTGCATTTTAGAGTATTAACTACTGTGGGCATGCACAACCAGTATTCAGAAGTAAAGCCGGATACATGCAGTGGCCACTGTGCACACGCTAATTAAACTAGTGTCTCGCAAACTATAGTGTCCGGCAAATAAAAACAAGTAAATCAGAGCTTTTCTCTTAAAACTAGACAGCTAGTGAGAGAGAGAGACAGAGAGAGAGACCAGTTTAACAGTTCAGAGCTGATTAGAAAGCAGTGAGCTCCAGAGACAAAGAAAGATAATTAGCCAATGAGAGTGGGAGAACAGGAGTGAGTGAGTGCATGAGGAGAGGAGGCTCTGAGCTTTTACTGCTCACTCACACACACACACACACACACACACACACACACACACACACACACACAGAGCATCACCTCCGACCTCCAGCCTCAGCCAATGAAATTTTAATCAACAGTCTCTGATGGAGGAGAGCACTCAGACTCTCCTGCTGTGTAACTGCTCTCTCCCCATCTTCTCTCTATTCTCTCTATCTTTTCATGCCTTTGAGCATCCGTCCTCCTCCTCCTCCTCCTCACTCTCACCTCTATAAACACCTCCTCCCTTCTCTCCTTTCTCTTCGCTGCACACATTTCACTTCCTGCTTCCTCATTCACAAAGCAAAAGGTCACCTGCTCCTCTTTCTCCTCCTCATTCACTTTTGCTTCTGTCACTGTCTCACCTCCCTCTATTTTCTCTGCTTTTTCTATTCTTATCTCACTCTGCGGCTCCTCAGCGATACAGCTTTTGCATCACTTTAGTAGAAACCATTTTACTGCCTAATAGCAAATCATTATTTTCATGACTAATCTATACAATAAACAGGTGAAATCCAGCTGATATTTCTTACGATTGATCCTGATTAACAGTAATTATTACACTGATTTTATTGATTTCGTTTGCATACTCTGGCTGCACACAAAATGACAAAACACAAGCAAATGAAAAGGATGTGAAATATATACACAATGAAAAAAATCAAGCCAAAAAGCATCTTGTGTATTTTTGCACAATGTAAAAGAAAAGAAATATAACGAATAGTGACAAAGTAACAATTTTGAAAAAAAAGTCAAGCTATTATTGCTTTGACTGATACTGCAATTGTGATATGATTTGCAATAAAAGACGACATGATCATTTTTACATTTTTGTTTTCATTTTTGCTGAAAAACATAATTGTGGTGTATATGTGTATTGTGTATATTACATTTAAAATGGCATTTTGATGCACATTTTGCCTTTAACAAATATTGCGCCTCCTGCTATTAGAAAATTGTAGTAGTCCATAACTGTGATTTTGCTATAATTTTGGTTAATACTCATCCCTACCACAGAGTCAAGAACAAGAAACTTTAAGTATTGTGCAGTCCTGGTTAAAATAATAAGTGAGTTGTTGCAGCAGCTGAGAGACTAAAAAAAACACACAAAAAAAAACCCCATTGTTACCAAAACCACAAAATGTTGGATATATTTATAGAAACGTGACTGAATGCTTTCTTAAAGACTAATGACTAAAATCATTTCAGAAAATGTGTCTCTGTGGATTTTTACTCATTTGCTCTTTTTTTCTTTCTCCTCCTCTTACATCAGAGACATCCGTACTCATCCTCTCTCTCTCTCTCTCACACACACACACACACACACACACAAACACACTCCATCTTCACTGTCCACGGTTATTAAATACAAGGACATAAAATTAATTAACAGCTTAATCACTCACACGCACGAACACGCATCCATACACACACACAGAGAGCTCTAAAAGGACACGGCAGGTAGGGCCTTTTAATTTGAGGAATAATTTAATACTGCTTAACCAGGCTTATGGCCATTCTCGCTCTCTTTGTCCCCATTGTGTGTGTGTGTGTGTGTGTGTGTGTGTGTGCGCGCGCGCACGTGTGTGTCCTAGCTATTTCATTAATTGGCCGTGATGGAGGGATTGAAATCTGTGGCAGAATCATCTGTTCCTCTGTCTGTTGTGCTTTCTGTTAATGAAGCTACTCTCTCTCTCTCTCTCTGTCTCCGTCTCTCTGTCTCTCTCTGTCTCTCTCTCTGTCTCTCTCTCTCTCTCTGTCTCTCTCTCTGTCTCTGTCTCTCTCTCTCTCTGTCTCTCTCTCTGTCTCTCTCTCTGTCTCTCTCTCGCTGTCTCTCTCTCTCTGTCTCTCTCTGTCTCTCTCTCTCTGTCTCTCTCTCTCTGTCTCTCTCTGTCTCTCTCTCTCTGTCTCTCTCTCTGTCTCTCTCTGTCTCTCTCTCTCTATGTCTCTCTCTCTGTCTCTCTCTCTCTGTCTCTCTCTCTCTCTGTCTCTCTCTCTCTGTCTCTCTAAGTCTCTCTCTCTCTCTCTCTCTCTCTGTCTCTCTCTCTCTGTCTCTCTAAGTCTCTCTCTCTCTCCGTCTCTCTCTCTTTGTCTGTGTCTGCAGGTCATTCGTCATGTCGGACTGCCTGTCCTCCACCATGAGGCATTTGTCCAGCCTGGAAAAATGATGGGCTTGCTGTCTGCACATCACAGCCAGACAGTGCATACACATAAGTACACACACACACACACACACACACACACACTTCTAACCTTTAAGTCTGCTCGTACATGAATGGGTCTTTCTATAAAACGCTTTAGCGCCTCTTTAGTACCACTTGAACTTTTACAGTCTTCTGTAATTTTTTGCAAAGGAGCAAACAGTGCGGTGCATCACACAGGAGTCCTGTTTCACAACAACAGCACGTTTTGCAATTATTGAAAGAATCTGCTGCAAAACATTTTCAGTCTTGACCATCCGAGACTTAGTGGATGTCATATACTATCCCACAATATTTTTTCTTTTATATCTATTACAGTCTTAAAGTTACAGTCAAGATGGCGGTGAAGACAACAATTACAGGGACTAATTTATCTTTCATCACGCCTAACTTTAGTGGATCATAATAAGAGTTGCCCCCTGAAAGTGGGAGATTTGAATCATCAGTCACACACCCCTCAGTCGACTGAGATCACTTCACCTTTAATCTGTCATGAAAATCTAATGTTTTATTTTCATTTATACATGCTTTCTCTTCTTTTTTCCTTGCCTTTGTATGTTCTGCTGATTTTACTGCATTACTGTGCAAACACTGTCACTGCCATAAAGTATATTGATTTCACATGTTCTAGTGTTGAAATAATTTAATGTGATATAATTAAACCCCCCATTAACTACATGCTTATTTATATTTTATTGTTTTAGCTCTATCTTCTTTCATTATTCTGCTACAGTGACTCTATTTCCCCACAGGGATCATTAAAGCTGGGTCTCATCCAATTTCAAAATAAAGCGTTTGAATAAATCTCATCAGTGTTTGTATTCTCATGTAAATACAGCTTCTGTCAGCCAAAGTGTGTCTGAGACACTTGAAGCAGCGAGTGGTTTTCACTCCCGAGTGCTTTTGTTCACTTTCATTCACACCGCAGTCTGAGAGCCACGGACTAAAAGTGAATGTTAAACACTTGACTTTAGGAAAACCATTGACTCTGAAACTTAAATAAGAGTAAATGACAGAGGTAAAGAGACACTTCTGCCAAGTGGTCTGATGAAAGCTTCAGGTAATTCCTGATAGAGGACAAAGAATGATATGAACAACAAGAACAACAGGATAAAAACACATCTGCTTGATTCACAGACTCACTCATTCACATTTTGCAGGCTGTGTACTCTCCACAAAGAGAAGCTGCTCTGTCAGACCAGTTTTGCATATCCAAACCAGCATCTCAAACCAGAAAATAAACTAGTGGGATACACCTGCAGATGTAGATGCTGATGTTTACGGGCCAATAAAGTAATACGCAGGTGCGGTTAAGAAAATTTAAAGGGGACTTATTGTGCTTTTCCTTAGATTCTGTCATATAGGCTATATAATGTTACAATGTCAGATGTTCATATTAAACGTGGCAAAACTTTTAAACAATGAGGTAAACGTATGTAAAAGTAATCCCTGCGAACAAAAACTCTGGCTTCAGACCATTCTGAATATTCTGTTTCCAATGTCTCTTTCCTCTTTCGAGACAAGCTTTCATGACAAATTTCCGACTAAGTTAATGTGCTCCAGGCGCGCTACTGCAAGTGTTAACATAACATACACTGCAACATGTAGCTACATGGTAACGTCGAGGAAATATGTGATCTTGGTTGCCAATGTTGTTAATTTCTCCTTGAATTCAGAACATGTTTCTGCTGGAACATGTCTGGTTCATTTCCCTGGCTGCAGGTGCAATGATGGGTTTTCTACACATTCATTTATTTGTGGAGGCATGCAACAATAACATCTGCTGCCACATATTGATATTTTTTTTTGTGCAACGTTAACATTATCTGCCACCATATTTTGATATTTTTTTTTTTATGCGAATTTTTTTACAATTTGGTTTTTCACCACATTACACTCTCGAAGCACAGAGCGTATTCTGGGCACAGACGGAGCAGCAGAAAATCACGAGCAGTGAAAGTGAAACTTGAACGTTCATCGAGCTGGGTCTAAAAGTTACATTCATTCGACTCTACGGCAGCTGTACTTCTCATCGATCTGATGTGATCAGCTCTGATTAATCAACTGATTAATTAAACATCCCAAAATCAAACTGCTGCTTAGGCAAAAAAGAAATCATGAGGAGTGGTAGAGTAACGCTTCCTAGGGCATTGTTTTCTCATCACATCTCCTACTACATTACCTTGACAAAAAATTTGCTTGACCTTCACATAAAAAAGCAAAAAAAAAAAAACAACAAAAAAAACACGTATTTGTCTTATCACCGACTGAGGCTTTACTTAAAAATGTCATGACCACGTGTTGTGATCAAGCCTGTCATCCATTATTCACATCTCTTGAAAAACCCAAAATATAAACACGAAATCACAAACCCACACAGCCAAATCTCAGCCTCTTAAGACGACAAAAATTAAACACTTGACACAAAATGTTTTCTTATAAATAAATGAAAAGTTTCCTTCAGATGGCACAAACATCATCAACACACTGATAGCAGAGATCTGCTTGTTAGTATTTGCCTCTTGGGGGAGGTCTGTTCATATTTTCAGCCATAACAACTTGCAGTTTGATTCTGTAAATACTTAATGTTTTCATTACTTATGTAACAGTAAAACACTGGAATGTGCTTTAAGAAGAGAATTGTCTCACTTTTGAAAAGGCGTTAAACAAATATGCCTCTGTGTCAAGGTTTGGTAAGATAAAGATGCATTAGACAGTATTTTTCCTTTTCAGCATTTGATTAAATGACTCCAGGATATGTGAACTTAATGTCAGTGCTGCTATTACCAGGAGAATCAATCCACCGAGTATTTCTCAGCACCTTTCAAAACAAAACCAAAAGTGATTTTTACTATTTCTAATTGTAAAAAAAGCAACTCAATCACCACAATAAATGTTGGCATTTTACATTACTGCAAACCATTTGTACGATACTGATAGTGGATATGTTGAAACGTAACACATCTTTACTTACAAACAAAATTGTGATTAACACCTGGTTAGACTTAGGTTAAAAAATACTTGGTTATGATTAGAAGAAGATGTTTTGGCTGAAATTGTCCTGTTTTGGTGGAACAATCCTGGCTAAAAATGCAGCAATAACAGCCGCTATTCATGTCAGTACTCCATCTTGAAAAGCAACGTTTCTGTAAAAAAACAACTGATTTTCGTAGTCCTATCCGGGCTGGGACCACAGCAATGTCTCGGTAAAAAACAATTGCTTTTCTTGGCTCTATCTCTGCTGGAAACACAGTGATGGGCTGCAAAAAGACGACCGCATTTCCCGGCTAAAAACTCTTTGGAAATGCAGTGATGACTTTCTAAAAAAGAAAAAAAAACTGTTTCATAGTTTGTTGGTCTCGAACAATAGTCTGTAGATTTGCAAGTGCCTCGCCATCCACCATCTCCTCAACCTCCCAATAACAAAGTCAGCTCATACACAACTCACGTTAGAAACATTGTTATGAAATGTGCAAATGTAACCTATCCGTGGTTTGCAGAAAGGTAAAATTTAAACATTATTCTCTTGCAACCGAGCTATAAAAAAACACAACAGCTTAGAACTGGAGCTAAAACAATTTGGCTATATGCTACCTGCCAAGCATGAAATGACTAATCCATAATGATGATTTCTTTGAACTGATGCTCCAACCACTGAACCATTTCATTCAAACCTTTTTTTTTGTCTGAATGCATCACCAGAAAGGAGATGAGGCAAACTGTACTACCTGATTTTTTTTTGCAAACTAAAAATATCCTCCACTGACTGCCTGCCGCAACAACTCTCTTAGGGGAGCTACAGTAACGCAACAGAGAGAGTGGAAAGGTGGAGCGTTTCAGTGTGTGTGAAACAGAGAGCAGCATATGTATGACTTAGTGAATATGTCGTGTTGTGTTCTATCTTTAGTGCTGCTCTCCTAAAAATTTAATGATTATCAGGGTCATTTTGATGGGCTGATACTGACGTGACAACATTTTTGGACAGAGCCGTCAGTGCACATTGTTTCGGGCTGTTATCGATGTCTAACAATAAAAATACATAAATCTGTTTGTTTTCATTTTGTGTTCAAGTTCAGGGCTGAATGAAATGGCAAGTACCATTGGTAAATAGGTGAATGGATAGATAAAGCCAACCTTTAGTGATGCAAGACTGAAAAACAGACAATACGTGCCCATATCAAATAAAAGCCCTCAGGTTCAAATGTCAAAACACATTCAACATCACAATTCATTCACAGGTGTCACGACTGAGGGTACAAAGGACTCGCTGAGGCGTTCTGTGGAGCATCTGGTCATCTAATCAGTCAATAAACACGTTTTCTTTTCCACACAAAGCGCCCATTCACGCTGAAGTCCGAACTCTCATTTATGTTCCTCTTCCTCCAGAAACAATTTCTATTAGATCATGGATCATGCCAATAACAGAACCAATCTGTTGTCACGGCACCATGCCCCGATTACACCGCCATTAATTTATAAAAGCAAAATTTTGGACTGAAATTCATGCATTTCAATTGCGATTGGTGCATTTGCCGGCGGAGGCGAAGTCAATTTGAGCTTTTACGTAAGGTTCAACTGCACTGACCTTTGAGGTGATGGAAAACCAGAGAGTCACAAATGATGAAAGATTTTTTATTAGCTGTATCTCTGATTCCAATTTCATAGCCCCGCCATGTTCCCCTTAACAAAAAAGATGCTGCATGGTCTGCGGTCAAGTGCAAACAGCGGGTAGTACAAATGCTTTCCCCTTGAATTAACTGTATTTACTTTATGTCCAGTTGGCAACCAAGTGCACATTTAGTCACTAGGTCAACAAGCTTCGAGCACTACAAGACTGAGGTTGCTTTACCACTTGCTCGCTGGACCAAGTAATAAATTCAAGGCTCTGGCCATCAAGCCTTAAAGGCCTGGTCTGAACGGATTAGTTGGTAACTTGAAAAAATTCAAGAAAAAAGAAAGTCCTGAAGCACGTTTATTTTATTAAACATATAATGCTGGTCCAGCTCGGACATTGATAAATTCGCCTGCAATCCTCTTTCAGCCAGGCTGTTCTCATGCACTGTGAGAATACCTATGAAAAGTAATGCACCAGATGTCTTATATAATCCATGAAATCATGAAGGCTGCCATCAGGTAAAGGATGTGCTCAGGAGAGTAAAGGGAAGTAAAGGAGGTAGTATACAGAATGAAAGTCCATGCAAGGAGGAAGGTTGGGGTGGTGAATGGATCAAACAAACACAGGACTTTCTCCCAGGAGACCAGTGTTTGTCAGTACGTAATGTAACACTCTTTTTTTTGAATACTAATACATAACTTTACTATCCAAAATCCAACATACATAACTTTATGTTAAGTACCAAACATGACGACAGCCAACCAGTAATCTTTTCGTCAACCCAAACTGAACAGTAGGGGTGCTAATTCACTGAGCCTTCATTTGTAAAATACAGAAGAAATGTGACTTCCAGCTAGTCTGTTAGAACTGAAGAAGCTGCACAGATAAGAGGCAAAACGTCTTCAAGAAACTCAAGAAAGTCCAGTTGCCTACAATACAACACCGAGATTTACAATGAGCTGGATGACTGAGAATGTTCCCCAACATATATAATAAAAACTGTTCTTCGTTGACACGTTGATGCAACACACACCTGCCTATGTGAGCCATTTAGCTCAATCTTGCATAGTAGAACTTTTAGTTGAGTCAGATAAATGTCAGATTATGTTCCCACCACGAGCAAACCACTCTTTAGTTTATAAACGGCCTGAGACCACGTCCTCTAAGGGGTCTCAGTGTTGTGCTGTTCCTGAGTTCAATTGCTGTCCTCAAATCTGCCCAAATGAATCGTTGATACTGAATTGTATGAATAGGGACAACAAACCAGAGTCTAATGGAGCAAGACTGAACGACAATAACGATACAACGCCTAGTTATAAATATATATCTGTAAAATATAAACCAGTTTAATTTAATATCAACCAGAAGGCTCAGATATTTCCTGTTGGGCCAATAATCAAATCCTTTGCTAGTTTGTTTTACTTGCGTTGAGATTTAAGTGGCCAGCTTCATCTGTGCGGGTCTGATCTTTGTCTTTTGATGTAAGACCCTCAAGGGCAGAGTTATCTGGAACATTTTTTAAGATTAAAGGACATTCGGACACAGCTGCAGTCAGCTGTGCAAAAGTTAATCAAGAAGGTGATAAGGTGGTTCCACAGGGAGCTTCTGCTTTCATAAAAATAATGTCAAACTTTATTATTCGGTCTGACATACTGAGGGCTGAAGGATTCCCAGGTGAGTATTTGAACCGATATTAGTCTTTTACTGAAAATGTCCACACAGTCATGTATGTTCACCTCGTATACGACAGATACAATCATGTTTGATTGACAGAATATGTATTGAGTAGTTGTTCGGACTGATCAGTATGACACAATCAAGAAATGTGTGGCTCAGGACAATATTGACAAAAACAGGCGTAACTCTGTCTAAAGCTAATAAGCTGATATCAAACACACACACACACACACACACACACACACACTCTAACATCCTCTATCAGGCTTCTCTCCTCTCTCTCCCTTCCTAATTGACCATGAAAGTACCCCATAAATCGAGTTACTGCATTGTGCCTGTCTAGTCATATAAAAGTGCTTTAATGGTTTTGCTAGGAGCTCTGTTGGGAACATTAGGCAGAACTCTCCACATTCATTAGCCCATTAGCCTGTTTCAATATTGACACTGTCTCATTTGTCCCCTCCCCTGTCTGTCAGGGCCGAGACACTCTGGGACCAGGTCTGAAATCTGCCCTCTGGCTCTGCTTCGGTGCCGATCAATCTGCACAGCTCTGCCGTTTGCTAACGCATTCAATAATATTGCTTTGGGAAATCTGTTGAACTTCAATATTGGTGAGGCACTACATGGAAACTAATCATCTCTTATTTCTAGTGGGAACTTTGCACAGTGTCCATTTGTCTGATAATATAATTACAAAAACCTAAAGTTATATTCATAATCATCTAGTGCTTTAAGTGTCTCATGTCCCCTAAATGTAATTGAAAGACAGATAGTTGCCCCCGAGAGATTCAAAATATGTAGAGGAAACAGCTGAGCCAAGTCTTAATTGTTAAACACAACAAAAATAATTTCAAATACCAAATGTACATGTAAAGAAATCACAAAAGAAATTTGGCTAAACTATAAAATGGTGCCCATTTTACACCAGAGCATTTCTGTGTGATATAACGCTGCTGGGTTTTAATATTCTATTCAATCTAACAGGACTATTGTTTCAATGAAACGTCGATCAACTGTAACAGCATATTCATACATAAATACTACACTATAGGGATGTCATGAGAACTGACACTTCATAACTAAGTCAGCGCCAAAATTCTGTCAACATGACAGTGGTTGTTTTCTCTACTCTCCTAAGTACCATAGATGCACCTCCTCTGGATCTGATGAGCTTATAACACTTACAAGTGTTCTGGTCTGCTGTTTAGTGCCAAAGGAAGAAGAAGAAGGCTAACAGCTCAAGATGACGACAAGTGCAGCGTATTTTGTTAGTTCTCTGCAATGTGAGCACTGTGTCTTTACACTTTACTACAAACACCAGCAGGTCGAGGTGCTGAGCATCTATTCGACATATTTAGAGCTGTTTTTTTGTTGAGAGTTGATAAATGTTCAACTTTGGGTAAAACGCTGCACTCACTTATCACTGTCTATTATCACCCAGCCGTCCAATAACAGTGAAGGAGGGGTGGGACAAACAGCTTATCAAAAAGACCAACTTTAACATCTTACATGCACTAGTGCTAAACAACAAAAATAAGAGAGGAAGAATATGTTAATATGTTGTAGGCTATTAATATGTTTCCTCACCCTTAAGAGCTCATGAACCACACAGACTAATACTTTGAGGTGGATTGGAGGGGACAAATAATAGAAGTTTTACGCAGTGTTTGCATATTTGCATTGCTGAGCTTCTGTGCTGGTAGATTTGGTTCATCAAAGACATTAACAAAGCAACACAGAACATGAAATAACCACAGCAGAACCAACGCTTTTAGGCATACATCTTTAAATGTTACAGCCAGCGCTTTAAATGACGACAGAAATATCCGCAATTGAAATCAATTGTCAGTCGTCTATCCAGAAGTTACTGTTGTCATTACCATGACCTCACAGCGATTCGTTCTATAAAGGAGTGTATGTTTGACTACATCGGATTTATAGTTGCTTTTTTGTTTACCTTAGTATTGTATTGGATAGAGAATTGAGAAATTTCACCGGTATTGGTATCAACTCATAAATAACTTACCTGCTTACACTGTTTGCACAGCATATACATTATACAGCGCTACTGCACAATGCAACTCTCCACAACAACAGTGGAGGTTTGAGGGGGAAATGAGGGTTTTAGCAGTTAAAACCACAGAAACATAACTGCAAACAGTTCAGGATTACTTATTCTGCTAATAAAAAGCAAATACCAAGGACATCATCTCATCTTCATAAAAGCTGCATTACTGAATGACTCATAAAGGGCCTCATGAAACCTCTTTAGATATAAAGAGTCAAAGCTCAGAGAATAAAGCTGCGACCGCCTGAGTATTGTCTTTAATGCACATGTATGTATATGGTAATTTCAAATCATTATTACTGTACATCAAATAAATGCAATTCATAACATTAAGACTGTTTCCAGCAGCCTTCCTGAGCAACACTGCACTGAACCCAATGAACCCGCTGAAGTAGAACATTATGTTAATGCTGAGATATGAGACTGCATTTCTGCCAACTAGCCAGAGACCAGATAGCATGCGTGTGAATGCGCGTGCACGCAAGCACTACACACACACACACACACACACACACACACACACACACACACACACACACACACACACTCTCTCCACACTCACACACATTATATCTCCCATCCAAATCCACAGGGGGCTTCTGGCTTTATTTAGGTGTATGAAAGACATACCGCGGCGTGTGCATGGCAGCTGGTCCAATCATGATAAGTATGCAAATTCACATTTGATTACTTTTATACTTGTGCTTTGTGGAGCGAGGTGAGTTTTACTTCAGTATCAGCGGCTGTCAGCAGGTAGCGCCGCTTTGAATCCTTTGAATCCGGAAAATGCTGATATTACTGCTGCATTTTCTCCGCCGTGTGACAATATGACAACCCATCTATAACTCTGTGTGTGTCTGTGTGTGTGTGAGAGATGAAGTAGAGGCCTGTTTAAGGTCAGTCAAGCTGTGTTGAGCATGGCCTTTACCGTCCCGCCCCCCTGTAGAGGGTCCTGCAGGACGCTCTGCATTGCGTGACCGAGTTCACGGACATTTTTTTAATGTCGTGTCGGTGTCACGGAAAAGAGGAGCAAGCATCAGTCTGCACCACCTGAGGCCTGCACATGCTGTCAGAGGGCAGAGCCAGTGTTACATATACGAAACCCTGACGGCGTAACCCTAATTCTATGACCGCACCACCCTGCTGATCCCAGAGCTGCTGACTTTGTTGGGGCCACGTTCAGGTACATGAGCTATTTATGGTGCTCCACTTGTACTCTTTCCTCAAGCAGGGAAAACTGCTTCAAACCTCCTCCCGTGGTCGTTTCATATTTATTAATTCTGTGTTACTTGTCAAAAATGGCCGCCCCGGTGTATCTGATTATAAATCCATGATAGTAATGGAGATATATCATCACCTTAAGTTGTATTAGATCTTTTTGTAAACATTACAAGTTTTGGACTTACTTTATGGGCTGTACACCTCGCTGACCTGAGCTAACTTACTTTTTAGTTAATAAACCTGAGCAAATTAGTTTGATTTGTTTCCACAGACATATGGAGAAGGCAAAGAGCAACTTAATGCATGGCCCAAAAAAAAAACAAGAAATCAGTAAAAAGTTACAAGAAAATAATCTGAAAGTAAGCACAAAAAAAGTTGAAACACACAAGAAAACGACCCAAAAAGGTGCAATTTTTTTTAAAGTATTATTTTGTGTGTAACATAATTTGAAATATATAATTATAATGATTATAAATTGATTTTTTCTGGACCTTTTTTTCCTCGTGTTTGAACATTTTCTAATAATTTAGTCATTTAGGCATAGTCATTTTCTTTATCACCTTTTGCAGTTTTTTTGATATTTGGTTATACAATAAAAAAACCATAGTTGACTGGGGTGACCAAGATAATTCGACTGTCTGACGATGCTAAGGAGCCTCCGCTGCCAATCTCACAGTCAAATTGTTGCAATTGTGGGGAAATGTGTGAAGCACCCTTCTATATTGGGCTATACGGAGGTGCTGAACGTCTGATTTTACATGGAATTGCTTGGCTTCTCTTATGAATCTATTAATCAGAGAGCACTGAGCGCACCCTGAACGTGGTTCTCGCACAGCACAAAATCTTTTTTTGCTTCATGAACAGTCATAAGTTCTGTTTTTAACCACAGAAAGCATGGAGGAACAGAACTAAGTCATGTGCTATACAGACAGTGCTGCACCTACATACTCACCTTACATTACAGTACATACTGGATATTAAGCCTGTGACACTTATTTAAATCAGTAATTTCAAAACATATTAGTAATCCCTCTTTTCCAGTTGCAGTTCCGACTCTCTGTTTTCACCCACACACTGGATGAGAGCTCATTAGTTCACCCAACAGTTATTAGATGAACTGTCGCTCATCGCCCATTTCTCATTCACTTAAATGAGGTTATTGTCGGTGACGATCGTTTGGTTTAAAAGGCTGCTACTCTGAACAACAAGCCTGATTTTATCACCCACACGTCAGTCTGCACACAAACAGACACCACAAGCTGTTAAATGATGTTCTGCATGATGGTGTTTATATATGATGTCAGCACCATGGAGCTCTGTGTGTCTGTGAGTGTGTGTGTGTGTGTGTGTGTGTGTGTGTGTGTGTGTGTGTGTGTAAGGACAGACTGCGTACTACAGCACACATGCTGACTTTTACCCCCTGATGTATTCCTGGTATATTGCTGACAGCCTGAAGTCTGAAGAATACATTCATTTAATGATTGCTGGGTGTGTGTGTTTGCGTGTGTTTGTGTGTGTGTGTGTGTGTGTGTGTGTGTGTGTGTATGTGTGTGTGTCAGCAGTTGGCTAGTGAGCAAACAACAGCCTCCCCACTGCTCGCTGGAGTCAGTGGATCCATGCGTGGAGGTCACAGCACAAAAAATCTGACAGACTTTGATGATCATATATTTTATCGAGGACAGATGGAGTCGATTAAATTCAATCAAGACAGCAGACAGATAAATCAAAAGAATAATAACACATCTGTTTACCTTTAACCACAGACGACCCAACAATGAAAGTTCTGGATGTTGGCATTGGAAGGATTTGAAGAATTAATGTTATCAAGTTTTGGAGGCGGGACTTTCAATTTCTTTTGTGTGTTTGGCAGCTTTGTGTATTATATTAATGAAGAGGAAATACCTGAACAAATTAGAGATTCTAACCTAACTAAAAATTTAAAAAATGAGTAGGAGGCTGCAATTGTGGTTGGGAATCGTTTAAAAAATTCTGATACCAGTACCAATACCAGTTCTCTCAAACCTGGGGTTTGTAGTTAAATTTTGGGCAAAAGTCCCATAATAAACTCTGAGCACATTGTAATTTAAATGGTCTGCGAGAAAACTACATTTCTGCACCTCCGTCTGGCTCTGTTTTCCGGCTTTAGAAAATTTAGAGCCTGGAAACAGAGCCAAGAGGAGGTGAATTTGGCCAATCACAGGACATTTCAGAGAGAGGGCCTTTTGACCGTTCTACATATGCACATATGATTCCCAGACCTAGAGGAAATCGAACGAAAATAGGACAGCACTAAAAAAAAAAAAAGGAAAGAAAATCACAAAGGTTTGTTGTTACTGTTACACTATGGCACAGGTTTCTACAGGTCATACAATCCTAAAAGTCAAGCTTAACTAACAGATCCATGTGTTTAAAGACTCTTCTATCCTACATCTCGACAATTACAAGATAAATTGCAGAATTACATTGTTAAAATCATAACGTTTTTCATCAGGATTGTGCGTTCCTACATACTTGACTGACAGAAGCTGTGTATTGTAGTGAAAGTCTTTTCTTTGTTGCAGCCCTTTGCCTCGGGACCATCACTGTGCCAACAAAGTGAGAAGCTGCATTTATTTTTTATTTTTTATGGATGCAGGGGATATTGTCAGTCTGAATGCAGCCTAAAGAGGCAGAGTTTAAAAGGTCTTTTGGGTAAAGCTGCAGATAAAGTCCACAAATGGACACTGACTGTGGAAACAAACACACACACACACACACACACACACACACGGTTCTATTCATTCGACGTTGTTCATACATCAGTGTATGCATTATCATAAACTTTGCAGACCCTCATAGCTGCATAAATGTGGAAAGTAGGCTATAATTTGGGCTTAAATCCAAGTTCAGAGAGACTGTGTAAAAAGCGTAAACAGTTAAAGCTAAAAATTGTTTTTCAGCGGGTGAATATTTGGATAAAAGAGTTCTAAAAATAAAGTTGAATGCTTCAGATGTATAAAGGCATTGATGCAGTCCACATGTCTGTTGGCGTCTAGACTCTCCACGTTTCCTGTCACTCTGTACTGTCTGTTACCCCAACATAAAGGCAAACGTGCTATAAAAAGACATCATCAGTGTTAATCTTTGTAGACCATCACGACTGCGTGTGATCACGACGAAAAAAGACGCATCCAAAACTCTGAATAACCCAGAAACACAGACAGAGAGAAATAAATGAAATACAGACATGCTGGGATGAAAAGAGAAAAAGATATCTCCTGTTCATTTCGGTAAAATTCAGATTCAATTCAGTCCTTTAGAAGTGAAGCAGACAACATGTGTGTGTGCGTATCTGTGTGTGTGTTTGTGTGTAATCTAATCAGGATATGGAGATTACCATTAAATCGTCCGGCAGGGATTACACTCCCTTTCACCGAGCTGATTCAAAGGCCGCACTTATAAACGGGGGTTAACAGCTTGTTATAAGACGCTGGATTGTGTGCCTGTGTTTGTGTGTGTTTGCGTGTGTGTGTGTGTGTGTGTCCCGTGTGCCGAGCTAATCTTCATCGCTCAGAGCAATGAGAGGGCCAAAGAAAAGCAGCTGGCGCGGTGAACAACACTGAGACAAAGACGTGACGAGAAATGGGAGGAGAGAGGGCAGAACAAAACAAAAGACACAGACACACACAAACGCACGCACGCGCACACACACACACACACACACACACACACACAGATGATGATAGAGACACACTCAATGAGCAATAACAGTGCCGGAGTAAAGGACTGTCACCTTTGCCCTTTGCAAGGTCACATCACTACAGCATGTTACCGTGTGTGTGTGTGTGTGTGTGTGTGTGTCAGAACATATAACATCCTCGCTAAAAGCTTTGGTGTCAAAATGAAACTCCAGTTTCAAGCCTGGGTATCTAATAAAATTCCTTATCAGTCAAATCAAAAACAAAAACAAAAATGACGGCAGGTTTATGTCGACAGCGACAGTTTCACACTGATGTCAGGTGAGTCACAAAAACACAACTTAACATTTAAGCATGCCTTTTTCACCTGTCCGTGAACCGAAGACTTGTGTGCACAACTACTGATTTGTGCAGACAGCTGTGCTCTCATCTTTGTGGGAATTGCACTCTAACACTATAGTTAGTTTGCTGTTTAAATAAACAAGTCTGACAGTCACTATTTTCAAATGTAGGTGACAAATATCCGAACAGCATGGCATTTCTAAAATGGAACAATGACACGCAATATATACAGCATTTATCCAGGTGTTTAGCTAGCATATTTTCTATACTGGACTTCAGAAACCTATTAACAACATAGACTATATATAAAAAAAGGATGACGATTCTCCACTTCCTCCCCATGTACAAAAAATGAAGCCAAAATATCCAAGATAAAAACGCTGCAATGTTGCACTTAAGGAGTCAAGGTCTGTGCGTCCGTTCAAATTGTGAGCAGCACTATTGATCTTGAGCACATAGACTGACACAAAGCTGTCAATGATGACGTCAAACTCCCTCTTTATAGCATCTGATAACTTAAAAAACAAAATCATCAGACTAACAAACACTCAAACAAACACCATGATTATAACTACTACCTGAAACGACAGAAACCGAAAATCAAAATCTAAATGCATTTGATTTGTAATTTGAGTTTTTAGTTCAGCTCATTGGCGGTCAAGATGTTTCTCCACTTTTGGGAAGCTGTTATGTTGTCCATCTTGAGTATACAGTCACTAATTGACAAGCATATCAAAGTAAAATGCAAAAGGTTTGATCATGTAGGATCACTTGATCCTGAACAGATCCTTATTTTCCACCAACATGAAACCGATTCTGTTCCAGTTCCTGCACCTAATTTTGACCTGTTCAAAGCATTTTGACCCAAAATAAAATGGTTTAGAACCGGAAAAATTGTTTGTCCGCTGCAACCAATTCTCTTGAACTGCATCAGTGGGCCTCTGATATTCTACAGGCTGAAAGAGAGGAGGCCAAAGACAACGATAAAGAAGTCAGGTGAGAAATCGTCAGACAAAAAGGGGCGTACGGTAGTCTAATTAACAGTTGGCTCGTGTGTTTTTGGGAAAAAAAACCCAAATATCTGTAAAAGTGGAGCAAAAGTTTGAGGGTAATAAGTGTAATCTGCAATTGTGCAGTGCCCTCCGTTGATGGAACGTCATCATAATGGTTATGCGCAAAACTTGTGGTAAGGGGGTTGGTTTGCAGCACCAAGGTTCGACCTCTATATTTTCAAACATGCACGGAAGACCCCAAAAAAAGTAAATTTCGCTGTGATCCTTTACTGAATATTTTCCTGCACTTTGGAATAGCAGAGCTATCAGGGAGAGTGTGCCGAGGACCTGCTGATGTGTATCAGAGGCAGAGTCAACATCACCGCTGACCGGCCGATGATGCTGTTTGGTAAACTGTTTACAGACCAAAGAGAAGCAGAGAGAGAAGCTTTAAATCAGCACTCGAAGCCAAGTAGAAAAGTATCGCTTTACAGCTCAGCTGGAAATCTGAGTGAATTTTAAACACACTTTCACCAGGAGCCAGCAAGTGTCACAGACATATTTCTGGAGGCAGAACTAAACCTGGAAGCCAAAAACACGCACTTGCTCTTACTTCAGTTTGTGCAAATTTTGCCGTTTTATGCAGAGCTGTCACTTATTTTAACTCCACGTAGCACATCTGTGTGCACATCTGTGTCCTGACTCAGTGCAGGGCTGCTGCTGCGACATGCTTAATAGCACGGAAAAACAGACTGTCCACTCAGTTTTCACATGCTAACCTACATTTTGAGAAAAAGCACATCAAACTTATGTTGGTAATAATCAAAGCTATAAATCAAATAATTATTTCTGCACTGCTCTTGTACTGTTTTTGATTAATGATGAATGAATGAATGTTTTACAGTCTGACGTCACAGCTTTGCTGTAAGAAAATTAATACTGTTAAAGTTGTTCAGAAAGGAGACTGATGTAAACATGTTTTAAGGCAACATATTTTGTATTGAACTATGAAAATATCTGAAAAGATTTAAGAATTTAACTTAGTTTTCCTTCAGAAATGTATTTTGGCGTAAAAGTTGCTCAGACATGCAGACTGGACTAGAACTGCAATGTGAGGTAGATCTTAAAGGGGAAAAAAATCAAAGTTCTCTGATCCAAGCTTCTTAAATGTGAATATTTTCTGGTTTCTTTGCTCTCTATGACAGTGATCTGAATTGCTTTGGGTTGTGGACAAAACATACATGTAAGGGGGCGTTACGGGGGTTTACTGGTCAACTTTTTCCCCCGACATTTTCTGAACCAAACAACTAATCTAATCCAACTAATATAATGCAAGTAAATACTCACACTGATCATTAATTTAAAAAAAGTTAGTTGCAGCTCTACAATGTAGATATAAAGACAACAGCCTTTTAGTTTGTGTTGCCTGCTGATGCTTGTTACCATGGATACCATTTAACAATATGCCAGTTCATGACATTTTACCCCTTTAACCTCAACTTTATGCTGTGTCTCTGCTGGCCGTATCCAGGTATAGTGTGCTGGTAATATAACTACTGGAAGATGTATTTTCTCAAATTTGATGGTAAACTACCAGTTTCCCCGTTTTTCCAATCTTTTGTTATTAAACCAGGCTTAGACATGTCCTGAACTGTCCCTGAACTGTACTGGGCACACAGAGATTAAGCTCATATCTCTCTTTTCATCTCACAATGAAAAAAAGGGAATTTCCTACAATGCTGGACTGTCCCTTCAATATGCCGTATTTGAATCGTGACGTCCCCACGGTAAAGACAGCTGTGTGTTTATAGATACAAAATTTACTGTCCAGAATCACTGAAGTAGATTAGAAAATTAAATTATCTTTCCTTTTAAGATGGGAAACACATTTATAGACACACACACGCACACACTGCTTAAGGTGTAACACTGATCATAAATAAATGCATAACGAGTGAAGTCATCACTTATACACACACACACAGTCCCACTGCCTTTGTTTAACACACACACAAAGAGTCACGCATGCTCACACAACACAATGACCTCATCCCTTACATCGTCCCTCCTCCACCCCATCAAAAAAACCACACACACACACACACACACACACGCGCGCACACACACACACACACACACACTTATATACAGAAAGGGTCAATCCATTAAGACACAACAGCAGCTGATCCCGTCCTTTATGTTCCTCTCATTTAAATTCATTCATGTCATTCTCTGTAATGGACTAATGTAAATTTAACAGCGAGTGCCAAATCATATCAGGATTACACGAGCAGATATATTCGTTGCAGTAACATGTGATCATTGAGATTGAGTGTGTGTGAATTTCACTGTTTTTTTGAGCTGAAACTGTGACTCCAAACCACAGAAGAGGAAAAGCTAAAATAAAAATCGCAGACTTAACAAACGAAATACACCAATGAGCTTTAAACCATATTAACCGCACTGAATAATTAAAGATATGTCAACTGTTGTCACTTTAAGGTCGGACATCTGGAACACAACCATTTTAACAAAACATGACACCACAAATCGACCAATTAATTTGATGCAAAACTAGTTTTTAAACACTATCTACGACTAAGATGTACATTACTTGAGTAGTGTTTTATCCTAAATTACCTCCTTGTTGCTTTTTTTGGTAACACTGTTTAAGTGCGAGCGTTTTTATCTGTCTGATCTTGTATTGTCCTGTTTTACTGTCTCCTACAGTCTCTCTTGCATGAAAGGTCTCTGACTGGACTTTACTGGTTTAATAAAAGCCAAAGACTAAAAAATAAAAACATGCTTTATATAGATTTGATCATACACAGTGTGATCATACATACTGTTTGTGAGCAAGAGAGCTTTTACTCAGGTGAGTTCAGTCTACAAATATGTGACAAATAAAAGGAAAATCCAACATTAAGGCTGTTTGCCGGTACTATCAGATACTTAAATTTGATGTTTTAAGGAACTTTTCAAGATAATTTTTTAACCAGATTTAAAACTTCTTTATATGTCAAATCTGTCTTATTCAAGTACTGCAGGTAAGTATAAAGGTAAGTAGTATGTGGTTCCATGCAAAGGTAGGAATATGGTTATATCCTGTAAGTAGTCTATAAAGTAAAATGTTGAGTGGTAGATATGTATCTATATTTAAAGATATGTAACATCAGAAATGTGGACTTCCATGCTGAAAAGCTTGACTTATTTTGATAAAAAAAAGAAATCAAAAATGGATACATGCGGGGAAAAAAGCTAACTGTGGCAGTTAAGGCCTCACAAACTCAAATTTAGGACATTTTAAGACTTTTTAGGACCTGCAGACACACTGTAGTAAATTGCAATGAGCCTCAACAAAAGCATCACTGCCTCTTATTCCCTAAATTGCTGAATTCAAATGTAGGGATGAACTGCAGGTGTTTCAGGTTTTGCCTTTAATCTGCAACTTATATAAATGATTTAAATAAAAAATAATTATCAATAATATGTCAATAAATGTGTTTCAGGCAACATGGTGCGCAAATATCCTTAGAAACTGAAACGCTGAAGGAAACTTCAACAGCAACTCTGCTCGACTAGAGACACAAACAGCATAAAATGGAGTCAATGCAGAGCCCTCATAGAGATAGATGCACAAGATTGTGTGTGTGTGTGTGTGTGTGTGTGTGTGTGTGTGTGTGTGTGTGTGTGTGTGCGCATGACTCCAGGGAGGCTGCTACTGTCATCACACCTTTTTTTTTCTTACACCAGGGTCTCTCTCTCTCTCTTTACCTCCAGAGGTCTTTGTATTTTGAGGAAGCCACTGATCTCATTGGCCTTGCTGGAAAGCAAAGCGGGTGGACACATGACTCATACATGCCTCTGTGTGTGTGTGTGAGTGTGGTTGTGTGTGTGTGTGTGTGTGTGCGTGTGCGTGTTGTCAGACCAGCCCTCTCCCTCCCTGCATTAGAAAGTTGTCTTGGGGGTAAAAGAGAAACACCCTCTCTTTCTCCGCTTTGCTGTGTCCTGCAGTTCATCCTTAAATAATTCAAATGTCTCCCCTCTTCCCCCGACACACGCACGCACGCGCGCGCGCACACACACACACACACACACACACACACTCTTGATGTCTACAATTGGCATCAAAGTGAAGTTTGCTTCTCATCCAGCTGGAAACTGAGGCCATGTCCACACTAATGTGCATAAATCTGAAAAGGCATCTTTTTGTCTTCGTGTGGGCTCCCCGCCTGACTCTCTGTGGACACACTGGTCTCATGCTGTAACGTGAACTGGAAGACAACTATCCACGCATCAACAATCTAAGCGATTGAAATCTGACTCACTACTTACCACCTCTAACTCTCCCTCCAATTGCTAGTTCGTGCTGTACGCCAATACACCTGGTCACATAATAAAGGTACCGTCTTTGTTACACATTTAGTGATATATTTTTTTTCCTTTATGCTACTCCACCTACAACATATTTTAAAAAAAGTGAGTTGCTTCAGGGCCTCGATGCAGCAGCCCAGAATCTATAGCTCTGGTTAACAGGTAGCATTTATGACCCCCAATCTAATCACTACGTTTTATTTGTGCAATCATCCAGCAATAAAAACGTCAGAAAGATACAGTACGTTAATAACAACACTTGTGCTGTTTGATCAGCTACACCGCCCACACTAATAAGAGAGACAGAGGAAGCAGAATGGAGTTTTAAAGGAACATTTCACCCCAATATCAAAAAACATGTTTTTACTCTTAGCTGTAATGCTGTTTCCCAATGTAGATTGTTTTGGTGTTATCTGCAGAGTGTTGGAGACATCAGCTGCAGAGATGTCTGCCCTCTTTCCAATATAATGGAGCCACATAGCCCTCGGCTTGAGGTGCTCAAAGTGCTGCTCACAACAAGGTCTGTGGATTATCTTGAGTAACTGGATCATGATTTCTGGAAAGAGAAATTGATTTTGAGGTTTCAAATGTATTTTTTGGAGCTTTAAGCACCACCAATCGAGTGTAATCTAGTTCCACTATATTGAAAAGAAGGCAGACATCTCATCAAAACGAGGCAACTTACACCAAAACAATCTAGACTGATAAACAGCACCACAGGAAAGAGGAAAATATGTGCTTTGGTCTAGGGTTGAACTGTCCCTTTAAACTGAAAAGTCCACCTCAACAGATGAGGATTTTCATGCACAACAGTCTTTTTTTCTGAGAGAAAATAAGAGATGTAACCATTCCTTTTAGAAAATGACGACCCTGTTTAACGGCATTTTCAAATTAACTTGCATTACTGTGGACACACCCTCTAATTGCATGTCTTTTTCTCAAATGCACACTGTCTCATTGTACTTTGTCTCTGCTCGTGTCTGCTAACATGTACATATGGACCGGGAGCACATTTACCCGCACACATACACACTACAGCACTTGTCTATTCCCTCAGGTATTGCTGGCAACACTGTGGATTAAAATAGCTGACGACCCACATATCCCAGTATAGCAGGCATGGCACTGCTGGGCCAGACACCACAACCATTTGTCCACATACAGCAGCACACAGCTGGCCTGATTTAGAGATACTTAAATAACATGCAATTACGACAAATATTGAAAAATGGTGACCTGATGAGCCACAACTCAAACATTAATCATGAATCAAGATTGGGTTTGGATGATTAGGGAATAGGAAAGTTTGGCTGGAAGAAAATATATCTCAGTGAAAGTAATTGGATGGGAGCAGTTCTTTTTAGTAACACTTTGAATAAAAATGAATGATTCAATCAGGGATATTTTAGTTCCAAACTTACTGTACGTCTCATCCAAAAAACACTGAGTCAGATGACTAAAAGCTGCAGCAGGAAACACATTAGAGGAAACGACATAATGTGGGTTTCGTTAGTGACTCAGACATTTAACATTTCTGGCCCGGCAGCTGTTTTCATTTTTTGTTTGATATCTGGTGATCAGATCAGGTGGATGTAACCAATGAGAGCTGGAGGAAAACATTAAAGCAAATCGTGACACCAGCAGGAATGAGGCAGCTATAAATTACAAAGAAATCTGAGCTCACGCACACAAAGTATCACAAAGTATGTGATGAGACATAATTTGAAGGCAGGACCAGTGGAGGGAGAACAAGCTTGTGTTTAACATTTCAAACACATTATACTGAATGACATCAAAGACAGCCGGCAAAAGGAAATGAGACTGAACGTGCACTTCCTTGTACACATTATTTAGTGTATTTTGGTCTGGGTTTCGTTTCCTTAGTTCCAATTAAAGGTTCCCTGTGGGGTTTTCTTGTCAACAAAATAAAGCTATATTTACACTGAATGCATCTTTGTTTTGAAGGTACTCATAAAACTTGAGCAAAGCCAAAAAACTTAAAATAAATCAAAGAATTAAAAATAAATAAATGTAAAAAAAAAATAAAAAAAAAAAAAAAAAGACTGGGGTGCAGTTCATATAATGGCCACTAGAGGCAGAAATAAACAAAATTCAGTTTTGGTCTCTTGGAAGCTAATTTCAACAATTATATAATTTCAACGCTACCATGGCGACAACAATGGTCATGTACCGTGGCATAACCCCAGATTCACGTAGTGACGTAGTGACATAGTCACGTAGTCACGTAGTCAAAGATTTTTCAGTTCATGAAAATGTACTGTTGTGGTCGCCTAAAAATGTGTTTGCAGTGTTCGGTTGTACTAAAAGATCAGTTGGATATTCAGTTTTAGGTACATTTTGTTTTAATGGTTATAAACCAGTTTTTGGCTTTAGGGAAAATTAACATTTGCATTCTCACAGTTAACAAAAGTAACTGGGGCTGATCCAAATGCAGCTTTGAAATTTCGATTCCTTTCATGGTAATTAATGTCCACATCAATATTCGAATGCTTCGTTTTTTTGTTTTTCCACCAGGAGCAAATAGAAAGGCAGCCGCAAGCGTGTGACCTGAATGAGGCCAATGTTGTCAGCACAGTCACTGACTCTTGCGTCAAGCAATTAAATTTGATGTCTGATAAAAAAAAAAAGGAACAGATTAATTTAAATGAGGCCGAACCTGTGATATGATAAAACACACTTTATGGAAACATTGCGTGCAATAGTCCACCTTCCAACTTCTCTTCCCTCTCTTTATCACTTTCTCTGTCACACGCAGCGGCACCAAGTCCCTATTTGGTTGGGTTTGAGTAGTCCTGGCCGAATCTTCGAATATTCGCACGTAATTATCTCTAAAGCTTCCAAGCCCCAAAAAGTATTCTTCATAGCACTAAGAGTAATCTATAAATTTGCAAACTGAGCTAGCATCTAGTGTTTCGGTCAGCTCCACTTTCTTGTCCAAATATGATCACTTCTGGCTCCAAAAATCCAAGGTGGCAATGGCCAAAATGTTGAACTCTAGGATTTAAAACGGGAGCTCACAAACTAATGGGTGATTTCACTATGGCTTCGCCCATTATTTTATAAAGTCTACGGTTACCTCCACCTGTGGATAAGTGAAATCGTATGACAGCATTGGCAGGATTGTGTATCGTGTTCTTGTGCACACGGTTTAATAAAACAGATTTGGTAATAGAAAACAGCTCCACAGAGGTCTAAAACTCCACAGGGCCTTTAAAGAAAATCTTAATGCTACAGCATACAATTAGATTTTGAACAATAAGTGTCCTTCTAACTTTGTGGCAACAGTTTGGGGGACAATTTCATCTCCTGTCAACAAATCTAGTTTGGAAATATCTGTTGATTGTCAGTTTTCTGTCGTTGTATTTCTACCTCATTCTCTCTCTCTCTCTCCGAGACAAAGAACTGCGTCGGCAGACTCGTGAAGAAAAACAGGACAAATTCCCAAGGTCATCCTCCTCCACTGCATATGACCCATTTACTGTGTCCCACTCTGCACACACACACGAACACGCACACACCAACCATGCATGCATAAAGGCGCACTGGAACGCTGGCACGCTCCATCCTCGCTGCAACGCTGTTGTTCTGTCCCCACAAACACACACACACACACAGACACACAGACACACAGAGACACACACACACACACATACACACACACTGTATATTATGCTCAAATGCCCTGAAACAATGTGACATCCCTGATGAAACTGTGAGGCAGGAGCTGGTTTCATGCGAACACACTCTGACTGAGAACGGCTCGGCGATAACGTAACGTCATTACATTTTAACATCTAGAGATTTCTACTGTGATGACATGACAATAGTGTCATCAGTTTACACTCTAAATTAATAATGATATTCAAGTTGTATATATAAAAAAATTAGGCATGACATCCAAATGAGTCAGTTTTGGTTTGTACACTTCAGGTAAGTTTTGTCTGATGTAAAACTTAAACAGTGAAACAATTTTGCATCCATTTGTCCACTTGTGATTTATACACATTTTGGGAAAATAAATTAATTCTGTGATACTGATCTTCCAACTAAAGTTTTTTTTTTAATTTGATTTTTTTTTTTATCTTTGATCAAGTAGGAACAATTTGATAAGAATTCTGGTTAAATTAAAATTATATTCAAACTAAACAGTCCATTCAGTTTGACTCACTGGTTTCATACACATGCTTTCACTTTATAGCCTGAAATTTTTGTTCATTTCTGAAAAAAAAAACATAGAAAAGTATAATTTATTTCACTATTTTTATGAAGGTGAACAGAAAACATACCGTGTTGCCTGCTGAAAATGTTGTGAGCTCCATTTAAAGGCAGCTTCAAGCTGCTCAGCTCTGTTTACTCCGGCACAGAAGTTGTGCCTTTGGAAACAATTTCAGAAGGGACACATTTGGCACAATTACAATGTCAGTTACAAGGACGTTTTTTTCTGGGGAAAATTTAGTGAAGCTGCAGCATTGTTTCTTTGTCTTCTCGTTGCTCACTACACAACAGTTACTAAACCACAAACGAAGCCATGTTTTTATTTTTTGTCGGTTGTCAGTAGGTGACATTGGTCGTTATTGAGATATCCCGGCGACAGGGAGAGGAACTTATTGGGATTAAAATACGTCTGACTTACTTTAGACCAGCATAAGAAATAAAACTAAGCAAGGTGTTAGGAAATGCACGCACTACTTTATTAGGTTTTTGTGAAACCAGCAATGAATTTGTGTGTGTGTGTGTGTGTCTGTGTGTTTATCCTGGACACTGTACTGCCAACTGTAGGCCTCGCCAAGCCAGCACACACAACCACACACACACATACGCACACTTCCTCTGCCACTGTCAACATCCTTTGCACACCATGAATGATGTCATTACCAAAACACACACTCACACACACACACACAGAGAACATGTGAGTGCCCTGGTGGCTGTTGGTTCAGCACAGGAGCGAAGCACTAAAGAGACAGGAAGAGGCTGTATTTCCGTCCAGATGTGCAGATATTAAATAAATTCACCAAAAAACAAGTCTGCAAATTAAAATATGGATCATTAACTTGAGCTGAATATTCTCAGAAGATCATAACATTATGAAAAAAAGCTGCTGCCGTAACTCTTCCGGTACATTGTGACATTTGAATGCTGCTTTTTGTTATTTTCATGAATTATTTTGTCTCCTCTGGCAAAACACACCAGGATTTTGTCAGCCTTATTCTTTACGTTTTGGGAATCCTGACAGCTTTCTACTCCAGCAGTAATAAAAGAGCAGAAGAAAAGAGGGGGAAGCAGGTCCTACAATGTCATTGTTTATTTGCAAAATGTGTTTCCATCAGCCTTTATTGCATCTTCTCTTTGCTGACACATCAACTTTTCCACCTCGGGCCACAGCAAAAACTTTTTGCTATATTTAGGCTTTTTCTTTTCCAAATTCCTATCCTCCTTTCCATTCAGTTTTTTAATGTGCAAATTCAAAATGCGCATAAACAAAAGGATGTTTGGGAGCGAACAGGGGGCAGAGAGGGAGGGAGGAGGGAGGGGGAGAGAGAAGAAAAGACAGACAGAGAGACAGAGAGAGGTTGGGAGGGTTGGATGGATGCCAGGTCACAAGGCTTTATCCCAGAGCCAATCGGTCTGCAAACACTGGCTCAGCAGGATGTAGAGACACAAACGCACACAGCACAACACACCTGTGTGTGTGTGTGTGTGTGTGTGTGTGTGTGTGTGTGTGTGTGTGTGTGTGTGTACACGGCTCAGCCTGTGATCTCCACAAGGATTTCTCTTAATAAAAACGAATAAAATCAAACACTCTCTGATGATCTGTTTGGAAAAAACTTCCCAAATACGAGTCTGTTTGACCAACAAATCCAGTCTCATAACAGAAAATAGAAGTTATAACTAAAATAAATACCTACTGAAGATACAGCCTAGAGAACTAGTTTCATTCAAGCAACAAACACTTAACTCTTAAATCCTTAAAGGTAATCCTTAAACTTAATTGCTAAAAAAAGGCAAATATTCACATTTGAGAAACTGAAACCAGAGAGCGAGTGAAACGATTAATCAACAGGAATGCATGATTATATCGGGACGTCATCAGTATTGGTAGATATTGGCTTTAAAATGAAATATCTGAATCTGTCAGCATGCTGATTTCTGCTGATATCTCAAACCAATAATTTTATTTGTTTATTTAATTGACAAAGTGAACATGTAGAAAACATCAAGCCTAAGTTGAAGTACTCTTCTTATTTTGTAGTCTTTATGTGTATTTATGTGAAACAGGGATGCACAATAACATTGGCACATCACCATTATCAGCAGATATTGGCTTTGAAATGAAGATTTCTGCTGAAATTAAAAAAAAAAAAACTTTTTATTTGACAAAGTTAACATATACAAAACATCAACCCCAAATTGTCTTTTTTTTCTTATGAAATAAATTAAGGCATTGTATATCATGTCTCCATCTGCTGGTGAGCGATCATTATTAGAGTATAAATAATATGAAGTTAATTCCACTACAAGATGAGACTTGATCACTAAAAGTAGGTAGGAAAAAAGTGGACGTATCAGATATTGGCAAAAATCCCTGTCAATTATTAATCCCTATTAATCAACTAATCGTTGCTGCACTTTAGTTCACCAAAGTTGACCCTTCTTTACAGTCTTTACTAAATTAGGCTAAACATCTCCAGCCAAAGAGATAAAACTGATATCTGGCAGCAAACAAGAACATTTTTCTAAAATGTTTGACTTTTCCTTGACAAATTCCAAATACAGAAAAACTATATATTAGCTGATGTCCACAGCGTGTTTGAAGCATGGAGAGATGAATGGGTAAATCTCCTTGTAAACTGTAGTAATCGGGCTCCATGGTGAATAGTGCTGGAGAGTTGCCCTCCATAAAAAACCACTCATCTTGAAAGATCAGGGCTATGGCTTTCACAGTATAAGCTCTCTCCATCACGAGTGCAGTTCATTTGTTCTGCTTTCCTGCCGCGGCAGTCTGACTGCTCACTTTCTTATCTAATCTCTGCCACCGTAGACCGGGTGCCTTATTCACTTACTGAATTATGGGTTCTCGGGCAAGAGTGTGTGTGTGTGTGTGTGTGTTTTACTCGAGTGATTTCAAATTATGAGGAGAAGACAATAACTGTGTGTGTTTGGGAGAACGATAAAGAAGAAAATGAATGAATGCAGTGATTAGAGCAGCTCATATTGAGGAGAATATTGGCACCAGCTTCCACACTGTAAGAAGTGAAGACGCTTCTATTATTATAGCTCTGACTTCTTTTACAGCTTTGAATATTTTTCTGTCTTCTGCGGTTTCCAGTTGTCACTGGACTATAATATCTACATGTAGTTATGATTGGCAAAAGTAAGTATCTCCAAATTATGACGATCAAAACGCTTAAAAAGGCCTCATAATTATGTGCTTAGAACTCATAATTTAGACTTCCATCCATCCATTTTCGATAAAGCTTGTCCTGTTCAGAGTCGCAGCGGGCTGCAGTCGGTCCCAGCATGCAGCGGGCAAAAGGCAGGTCACACTGGACAAGTCAGCAGTCAATCACAGCGCTGACACACAGTTCTGCTAATCGACCTGAGCCTGGCGGGTTCAGTTCAGAATGAAACTCAAAGCAGCTGAGAGGTAAAAACCATGTCAGCCTCTTAGCTGTAATTCCAAGCTGTTGCTGTGGGTAATTTCTGACAGCTACAATACAAAAGTGTCAACAAACCAGTGGAAACATGGCTGCAAAACCATCAATGCTGGCACTCCAGTCTAAAAGAAAATCAGAAATTAACACTGATACATCTGATGGCCATAAGGAGCAATATATCGAGTTTGACTTGTTAACAAACATCTGCTTTAAGGCTTAATATCCAGTTTTGGTGGCATGATCTCAGGTGGAAAAACTGCAATGTCTCTGTAAAAAACAACTGCTTTTTTGGCACTATCCCAGCAGAAAACAAGTTGATGAAAATTAGCCACTTGTCACTGTACTTTACCCAATGGAAAGCGACAGATCGCTAAAAAACACCCACACATGGGGGACATAAAGCTACTGAGAATCCGCAATGACTGTAGAAAACAACTGGTTTTAATGTTTGTTGGTCCGAAACCGTGGTCTGCAGTGGTCTGCAGCTTGGCAGGCCTCTGCCTGGATGCCTCACCATCACTTTCACCTCATGATGACAAAGTCAGCTCGTATGTTTTATTGCTTTAGTAATGTTTAAATTAAATGTGCAAATTTAACTTATCAATGGTTTGCATAAATGTAAAAAATATATGGAATGTGCTTTTCGGTAAAATGGCCTCCATTTATGTTGATTACTTTTGGTTGGTTGATCATGAAAAAGCTGAGTCATGTCCTAGAAGAGGAGCTTTTTTTGGCAAAATTGGTTTGTTGGGCCTGGAATAGAAACCAGAGCGTTATGTTTGGTGACTGAGCAGCAAGATAAAATGTATTTTGGACTGATCACCGCAGCCATATTAGAATAAAGAAATCAATCAAATGTACAATGCCAACATTGTTTTTATGGCAACTGGGCTGGTTATCCCTAAAGAAACATGGAAGTCTGCATCAAATTTCATAGCAATCGATGTTATGGTTGTTTAGGATGATTCATCAAGACCAATGAAACATTAGGAGAGCCCAAAATGAGGCTTCAATTTTACTAAATATATCAACGAGGCTAAAAACATCATAAAAGGAGTAAAGTAGCAAATTTGTTGCTTTTAAAAAGTTGAAATCGTCACACTGCAATATTTAGAAGAAGTTTTTTTTCATTCATTTTCTTTAAATAAACCAACAGATTCACTGGTTCAATGTCCCAGCACTAAAAATGTATTATAATACTGTCATACAATAACTGCAGTACTAAAAGCTCCAGTTAATGTTTTCAGGAAAAGTGATGAATTGAGTTTTAAGTTATATTTTACTTTCTGACATTTGGATTACATAATCAGCAGCTATATTCCTTCTTCTCTTCATATCTCTGTGTTTCTGTGTCGCTCTCTGACTTTCCTATCGTCTATTTCCTTCTTTTCTCTCCATTCCTTTGTGTTCCTCCCTCGTCTTCCTCTTTTTTCGTCTACTATGACTATGAGGAAGCAGCTGCGCACCACAGACAATTACATAACTCTGTGTGTGCGTGTCTGTGGTAACACGGGACGGATGGCGAGAGACGCGAGAGGAAGACGGAGTGAAAAACCGTCCTCTCTTTCCTGACCAACTTTCACCTGCATTTATTCATCTCACCTCATGTATTGTCTCTACTGGTGTTTTCTTTCTCTCTCATCCTTTCCTCCACTCATCCTCCACCCCCGCCCCCCTCCATCCCCTCCTTCCCTACATACAGAGTTACTGGGCTGTGAAATGTGAAAAACTGCAGCATGCATGGCAATTCATTATCTTGTCAAACTTCCCAGGGCCAGCCTCAAGCCACGGGAGAGAGAGACAGAGTGAGAGACACAGAAGACCAGTTCATGCAGTGGTCCATGCAGCAGGTTAACAGGTTACAAAGAGAAGAGAGGAAGGGGAAACAATGGACTCTGTACATGAGAAGCTGCACAGTCTGAGTATCCTGGGACTCTTATAATCAACATTTTGATTCATTTATTGATGTGACCAGGACCTGGTCTCATTTTTAATTGTCACAAAGGCTTGAAAAAAAGACATCGATGCACAATCAAGGAGTCAAGTCACAGCCAAAAGATGAGAAAATCCCAGATAAAAAAACGCAAAGAGGAGGAACCACAGCAAGCGAGGGCTGGGTGTCCGCACTCGATACCTCTAAGAAACCAAGTATTAACAAATCTTCTCCAGTCAAACGATACCTGCTTTAGGGCTGGGCGATATGGCTTTACAATAATACTGCGATTTCTGCGAAAATTTGCTGCACAATATATATCCCAAAAATCTCTAAACTAATGTACTAAAATAGCACTAAAATAAAAAATTATTTAATGAACTACAGTTACAATAAAGTCAAATAAAGTCGCTAATGCCATATAATAAATTTAAAGTACTGTTAGAATTAAGTTCAATAAAGTACTGTCAGAATAAAGTTATATAAACTGTATAAAAGCAAGTATCGGCTGAAACCGATGACATGCCGATATAATCATACATCCTTATTTCACATACATACATGAAATGCAAAAATACAAAACAACATAAAGCCAACCCACAAAATCATACTATAAAAGCTACAAATCACATCAGACATTACAAAAAGTGAATGCAGTGCAACAAATAAGTCATTTCCTGTATCACTCAGTGTTCAGCCCAGGCACACTGAGGCTACTAACAAGCCAAACTTTGATTTAATCAGTTGACAGACCTATGCTAGATCCATAATAACGCGTCATACGAATGGATGTAAAAAGCCGAGCAGCTGCAGTGTTACTTTTCTCAGCCAGGTGCAAATGGACAAATTCAATTTGTCTTCCAGAATTATGAGCAGGTCATCATTACAAAACCAGCACCTCAACTTTGACAAGGGAATTAGGTCCAAACAGGATTTTAAATAAGATTTGTTGTGAATTTTGTGAAAGACCTTTAAAGATTTTGATGCATGACGTAAATGTAACCTGTGAGGCAGCATTTCCTCCCAGGCTGGTTAGCATATCCAACAAGCGCCATAAATCAAAAGCTTATGCTGAATTATTGTGTTATTGATGGTTCAGTTTAGGTGCAGTGCAGAGTGAGAAATGTTTAACAGAAATTTGAAATCATGGAGCTTGTTGGAGCGATACACAACCAGAGGGTGAAGCTCTGCCTCGGGGAGAGGTCTTGATTTTATTTGGCCTGCACTTTTAACAGAAGATTTGATGTGGAGAAAAAGCAATAATTAGTGAGATTCCTTTTGCAGAAATACTTTAATGATTGGACAGTACGAGCAGTAGTTCAAATCTGCAGTATACTGACAACATGCACTGTTGAGAGAGATGCAGGGCTGTACTTTGCAGGCTTGTCAGGCCTAATGGAGACACTGTATATCAGTGACACAGAGCTGGTTGGTCGAGCATAGTGCTGTAACGACACCGCAGCAAATAAATCAATCAGCTTGAAAAGAACTACAGACATACAGGGTACATAAATTAAGAGACAAGATGAGACAGAGACTCAGAGAATCAGCATCATGCTTCTAAATGAGGCAGGATACCTGCATGCAGCGTTTGTTTACTGTATATTACGAGTACGTGAATGCAGATCTGTATTCACAACAACCACATGAAGCAGCTTTTTATCTGCACCGACCCTTTGTTGTCACTGTCCATTTTTCCCTCTTACTCATCAGATTTTGGCATGGCTCTGCTTTGAAATAAATGGATTATATCTAATTGGGAAGTCTGGGTTTGCCATTTTATCCTTGGACACTGCGCACACACACACACACACACACACACACACACACACACACACACACACAAATCCCTAAAGCCCATCACATCATTCCAGACCTGCAAAGATGCAGCAATTATATGCAGAACATGGGCTCATACTGTCAGAGGCAACAAGGCTGATAGACAGGCGAGAAAGAGTGAGAAAGACACTGTGTGTGTGTGTGTGTGTGTGTGTGTGTGTTTTCCACATGTTTAGCCATGATGCAAAGCAGCTGATAAAAGAAGCCAGTACAAGGAAACAAAGACCAGGAGCATGATGCAGGGACAGTCGGGAAAGATAAATGACATACACAAATCTGGTTGTTTGTTTGCGTGAGTATGTGTGTTACTGAGTGAGTGTGTGTGTGTGTGTGTGTGTGTGTACGTGTGTGTGTGTGTGTGTCCGTGAGTGTGTTTCTCTGTCCGTCTGACAGCAAACGGCCAATTACTGTCGAAAGTGGCGGGATGAGTCCTGCCAGACCATAGCTTTCCATTAGTGCATGCCAGCCAAGCATGTGTGTGTGTGTGTGTGTGTGTGTGTGTGATGGAGTGAATGAGGGGATAGAGGGAGACAGAAGGAACAAGAGTGGAAAAAATGTGGGTGTGCCTGGTCTTAGTGTGTGTGTTTGTCTCTCTCCTCTCTCTGAAATTGTCCCCACTAGTGCAGATAAAATTGACAAAACACATCTTTTTCTATCAGTTTTGGCCTTCCATCCACAATAAGAGCATTTTCCACTCTGAAAACCAGAGCTTACATCAAAACCTCTGTCTCTGGAGAGAACAAAAACTAACATCCTAGTTTCTGTGAATAAAATGGAGATTTAGAATAAAGCTACATTCACAAATATTCTGGGATATATTCAAGAAGCAGTAATATTAAAGAAAATATTCTGACATTTTAATTGCTGGTTTATAATCTTATCAGGAGCAAAATGAGACATGACTAAACTACATTAAAAATTATAATAATTTGATATTTAAAGTTATGGTATAGAAAAGTACATAATATTATTTTTTATTATTTTCAGATAAATTTCTTTCTTTTTTTTTTTTTTTACTATTTATTTGTGAATTTTTGAGACATGACTTGTCAAGTTGCTGGTTGCTAAAATACATCCAAGAATCACCTGGGTTTTTGTTAGACCTAACTGTTTAACTGTTTGTTAGTTAAACTGGAAGTCTCACCAGAATTCATTAATTTAAAAAACACATCAATCAGACACATGCACACTTTGACTCTGAGCTATTAGCAAACCTTTGCTTTCTTACCAAGCGGCAACTTCAGGAGTTCAAAAATGAAACTGATGCCAAAATACCAAAAACTGCAGTTCCTCTAATGGCCACTTGAGGCTGGCTTCAAAAACGAGTTAATTCCAACAGGCTTGCATGTTAAAATGCCCAATTTAAAGCAGAAATAAACATGTTCACAAACTGGTACAAAACAAAAACAAACAAACAAAAAAACGGCTTGGCTGTCTCTAGCTAGATGACTCAACCAATAAAGGCAATGAGTACTTGCCAAATTAGAGAGAGAGTGAGGTGAGTCATGCCTTCGACATACTAAAAAACACACATTTGCCACCAGTGGGTCAGAAGAATTCAGAATTTAGAATTCATTAGCAGTTACGTTTCTCTCCACATGATGAACATAAATACAATCTCTTCTAATTTAATTTTGATAAGAACACAAACAAGCGTCAGAGTGCCCCTGAGCAGCTTTAAATTACCTCCAATTATTTTTCATTTGCCACGAGTCGTTGCCAAGGTAACAACTAATGGGGATCCAAATGAAAGACAAACTCTGAAAAGGCCCATATGTCATTGTAGCCACTCGCACCAAACAGGTGCTGTCATTCACTTTTGGTGTTTGAGCCAAAACTCTGGAGTCACACTGCTGTCAAATTTCAAACGATACCTCACAGTGCACTCTCATTTCAGTTTGACAGTATAGGCTGAAATATGTAAAACTGCTTTCTGCAAATAAAAGTGTGGATAAACTGAGCGGAATTACTTTTCCCCCTCCAGCTTTACATTCCCGTCTCCAGGCACAGATTTAAACAGCTTTTCCAGCCATTCTGTGGAAAATGAGACATGACATCAAAACCTGAAACTCCACGAAACCTCTCAATCATTTAACAATATGATTACAGACCGAAAAAATAGGTTACAGGGGATGAAACTATGTGCTGTTTGGACTAAAAATAGGACGAGGCAGTGTGAATTTGTGTCAGTAAGACAGTCAGGGAGGAGAGAAGGAGTCTGGGCTTCATTCAGGACTATAAACACATGGTTGGATATGCACATTGGACCGAGCCGGCACCATCTGAGACGGTTTTGTCTCTGTTGGGAGCTAATTCAGGTGAGGCGATTTACTGAAAATTAAATAGCAGATAAAAGGTGAAAACACACACTTACACATGAGGCTGAAGGTGGCTTCCAATTAACAGCTTCTATTTCTCAAGTTCAAGGGGGGAAGTTAGGGAAAAATACTTGTATCACCTGATTCTGATATAATTAATTCTTCATCCTTTTTGAGTCTATCACTGCTTACACTGAATACAGCAGGATTTTACTTAAAAAAAAAAAACAGTGCATACAAGTAATCCATCTCAGTCATCACTTATGACCCACTAAAAGTGTCTGGCAGTGTACTCATCTGCAGAGACTGCAGACTGCCTGCATTTTCTTATTTTCTTCTTACTTGCTTTGTTCAAGACATTATGAGGGTTTCACCCTTTGGCCAGTGGCTGTCCAAAGCTAATAACAGGAGGTTAAAAAGACGAGAAGTCACAGTGTCATACTGCGTCATAATATTGGGATGCAACACATGTGCAGTAATAATCTGGTCTACACATTCTGAGAGGCTCAATACCTGACGTCCTATCACAGAACATGTGGATGACTGATTCAATTCACAGAGGCGTCCGCAGTCAGCCTCGGGTAGGCATATATATCAAGAAAGAATATGGCTGAGAATTACAATTCTGCAATGAGTGAAAAAAAACTTAATTAAAGACCATAAACTTACTCACTCTGTATTAAAACGTTCGGCCGACATCTATTCAAGAACCAAAAAAGTTCTGTCAGGTCCAGCACACCAAAAGAGGCTAAGAGGAACCCACGTGAAGAGCACCTGAGTGGACATCGTCCATTTATTTCTTGTAATTTCTGCTGTAACTCTCCAACATCAAAGATTCAGGAACACTGCGCATCTGTCATACCTCATAGACTGTATATAGACTTGACCAACATGACAGTTTCTCCAACGTAGCTTTTCAATTTGATCACCCCCTGGTGGCTGTCTGCAGTATAGCTCATAAAGCCCGCCCCTCCATGTTAATAAATTAAACAAAGGCCAAACTAAAAACCCAAAGTACAGACCAAATACATTTTTCCCAAAGATGGTATCTGTCACTGAAGGTAGTTTTCATCACCCTGTTGTTTGTTCAAGCGATCATCTTTATGATAAGTTCGGTGTAAATGAGTTTTTCAATTATACAAATAGGAGATATTCCACCATGAATGATGGCTCTGTCAGCCAACCTGTGCACTTGCGTTTTGGCAGGAACCACGGAGGTTGCTACAGCGCAGACTCTGGCTCCGAATGACGTCACCAGTGCAAAATATCTCGGATATTTTAGCTTCACTTAAGTATAGTGAGGGTAAGAGGGGACACATTGTCTATCTTTATTATTTGCAGTCTATGGTCATACCCTATAGCTCCCATGGGGGTCAAGGAGCTTGTCCCAGCATCCTTTGAGTAGCCTTTAAGCAACCAGGTAGCAGCATCCAAAAGGAAGCCACAAAAATTATTAAAAAAGTGCAGAAAAAATGGGAGTATAGCAAGGCGAAATGCCAAGAGGACAAATGAATATGGGCTTGACTTTTACTTTTGCTGGCAAACTCTGAAGGAGAGGATGGGGACGTAGAGCGACGAGTTGGCCTGCTTTCTGTTGGATGGTGCCTAGGTGCCAACAGTTAGCTTTGATAGTTTGCTTAAGTATCAGCTTCTCCCATGAATGTACCAAAAACACTGGACACAAACTGGAGCTTTGGGCACAAGCAGTGTATGGATCAGGGGCAAAGTTTGAATGTTGTGCTTACAAATGGAAACTGACAATTCCTGTACTGTATCCTTTTAAATGCCCATTCAAATTTCAAAATCTTTGCTATAACTGAAAATCAGGGAAAAAGGCCAATTTCAATGTTTTTTGTTATCTACACACACAAAAAACACCCACGTGGTCATTTTTGCAATACACAAATCACTGAAAATCCCCTTTAATCTATTTTATTATAGATACAGTCAGTAATTTGCATGTCAGATAAAGGTTATGAGACGGTCGGTGGGCTCATGCTCAGTCTAGTGTATGTTCTATAGAGGGTGATGATGTATAATTCAGCAGGATTGTCTGCAAACAAACAGTGGCAGATGTAGATATATTATTTAAGAACAAGTCACTCGCTATTAAGCATGTGTCCATCTCCCATGGCCTCTGTGTGTGTGTGTGTGTGTGTGTGTGTGTGTGTGTGAGTGAGTGATAATCCCAACATATCAGGCTGACAGACCGGTCTATCGATCAGATCAGTCACACTAAAAACAGCATTCTCAATCATCGGCTCAGACTGCAAAACAAAAATCAGTCCACTTTCACCCCCAAGCACCTCTCACTCAGTCTCAGCTGTCAATTAAATGCTGCACAGCATCATCTTAAGTCAGTATAACAGGACAAAAAAAGATTCAACCATTGTTTTCCATTGTTTTTCAACTCTACAACCTCCTTTAACTTTTCATTATCATGCTGGGGTAAATTATGCACCAATTAAGTAACTTAAAGGGATAAAACAGCTCATCAGATCAACGTGGAGCCCAAAAGGTTGCTCTCTATCAGCATTTTCAGACTTACCACCTGCCTTTTTAGAGCCTTATCTAATAGCATTTCATACAATCAATTATGTAAAAATAAACTGGATAAGTAAGTGGGAAGACAGGAATTGATTCTTAACAGACCATTAAGTGAAGTGAAGCTCAAAAATCTCCAAAATGCCAACCTTTAAGGAAAAGAAACATTTTTAGACTGACAGCCTACATTATCAGTTTTATCCAACAGCATTTCATATTACCAATAAAGTATATGGTTTAAGTAAGTGAGAAAACAGCTGAAGCTGATCCTTAGCAGAAAGCAAGTGAAGCTGAAAAATCTCCAAAATGCTAACCTTTAAGGAAAAGCAGCATTTTGACCATCTCCATTGTCAGTTTTATCCAACAGCGTTTCATACTAACAATTATGTAAATATAAATGGGATGAGTGAGTGGGAAAAAAGCTGAAACTGAAAGTAAAGCTGAAAAATCCGCTAAATTGCCAACCTTAAAGGAAAAGCAGCATTTTACCATCTGATTTCTCCCCAAACGCCTCTCAATGTTTTAGTTAAAATCTGGATATCATCATGGGGCATTTCACAGGACAGCGTGCTCCTGCTTTTACATAAATGATTAAGGGCTTTAATTTACCCTTAAGTAAGTCTAAGGTACCATTCTTTCATAGTACAAGGCGTGTGCGTAAAGTCAAAGATGGTTTTTACGCATTTTAAAATGCAGTTTGTCCATTAGTGCCATTAGCGCGTAAATCTGTTTGTATCCTCTCCCTCCTCCTCCTCACCTCGCTCCCTCTGTGTGTGTGTGTGTGTGTGTGTGTGTGTGTGTGTGTGTTTTCTCCTGTCAGCGGACCTCGCCGTGCTCCATGTGAGCGAAAGAGAGAGAAAAAAACTAACGCAACTACACGGGGGCTGCTGCTGCCGCTCCAGAGCGCTCTAGTGATGCAAAACACTAAAAACACACACGCGCACACGCACACACACACGCACAGAAAACCAAGCAGCGCACACATGCCACTATTTCATCCCAGTTTGTAACCCACTCAAATTTCCCGGAAAAGAAGAGAAAACGCATCATCTCTGACCTGCTGCCAGTTCTCCTCCAGGGAAGGCATCGCAGAGAAATAACCAGTGTCATGAACGAGTTGGAGTTCCTGGAAAATACTGTAATTCGCCAACACATCCATGCTTGATGCACAAAAAAGGAGCGAAAAGTCAGTAAAAGAAGTCCGGAATCCAAATTAAAAACGCACTTCTTCTTTCCTTCTTCTCAGACTTGTCAGGTTGAAAAACTGGAGATAAAAAATCCCAGCTGGTGCAGATGAGCGCACCTGAGCACTTTAATTTAAAAAAAAAAAGAAAAACAGGAACGAAAGAGTTGATTATTTTATCTTTGTCAATGCAATCCCCTCTCCTCTCTGCTCTGCTCTGTCACGCCTCTCTCCTCAGTCCGGGCTCGGGGGTGCCAGATCTATTTCCGCATTGCCAGATTGCCAATCGGTCTCCGTACAAGCTGCCAGGTTGCCAGGTTTGCTCCTCCAGCAGCAGACTGGACCCCGCTGCAATCCAGGCGACCGGCGCGAGAGGGGAGGGAGGCAGGGGAGGAGCCACCTGTCACTCAATTTCATGCGTGACCTAATAAGGTAAATAGGGTTGATGATGTCACTGGCGTCCAATTAAGGAGGCGCTGAGACTGAGGGAGCGGGCGGAGCTATGGGGGATGCAGGGACGCTATTGGCCGCGGGAGGCTGTCAGTCCGGCCCTACATGGCAGTGAGGGGTGAGTTATTTTTAGAGGCCTATATAAAACCAGCAGCATTCCTCTCTCAGTCATTACAGGCTGCACAGGCAGAGAGGAGTGAAACCGCGAGCTGCCGCTGCTGCAAGGAAACAGCGACTAAAAGACGTAAACATTGGTATGAATGTTCAGAAAGATTCAGCTGAGCGTCATAAGCAGCAGCATTAATGCTGGAGATAAGATGCCGTGTTTGGGGTTTTTTTTCTGAGGTGTGACAGCTTCACCGCAGACTCCTCCATGTGGTCTCCATGTGGTGATGTCTGTGCGGAGAGCAGGGATGCAGTGGAGGGAAGAGCTCAACACGATCCTCCCACCTGTTCGGTTTACAAGAGTTTATCCTCCTTTTGTTCATTTGTGGAGCCCAAATAAATCCACTTTTATTTGCATTTTTAAACCCTTTGAAACCTGTGCACATTGGTGATTTATTTCGTAACATGGGAAGGCAGCCCCCCCCCCCCCCAAAAAAAAACCCCCCCCCCCCCCCAAAATATATATAGCAAGAGATGAGGAAAAGTTAAGAGAAAATTATGTAAAAATAATTTTTTTTTTAAATAAAAAAACACCCCCCCAAGCAAATCACCTTAAAAGGTGCTCAAAATAAAAAAATTATATTTTTTCTGTAACAATTTAAAATGTGCAATTAAAGTATTATAAATATAGTTTTCAAGATATGTTCCCTGTTTTTCAATAATATCTAATAGTTTTAGATCCTTTTGTTTGTTTTGAAAATGCAATTTTTGCATTTTTTATTTTTATTTATTTAGAAAAAATATAATTTTTTTATTTTGAGCACCCTTTTAAGGTGATTTGCTTGGGGGGGTGTTAAAGTATTCTTCCCTGGTTTCTGAGGTTTGAGGTTTAAATGCTCATGAAATGCATCTGAATGGAGCTCAAGAAAACTTGTTTCTGTTTCAGTGATAAATGGTTAATGGTTACCCACTTAGTCATTATATCCATATTATGATAAATCATCATCATCATCTGTGTATGGCACTCACTACATGAGATCCAGCAGATGACCAAACCAGTTATCAAACACTGACCCAAAGTTTATCAGTTAAAAACTGACCTTCAGACGATACAGATGTTTGAGCTGTATTTGGCCAATCTGACAGTACTGAACTGGTTCAGAGTGCATGTCAAAGTGAGTAAAGTCAGGTATCAAACTGGACAATATCTCAAACAACTCAGGTTGAAAACACATACATTTACATCCTTATTATAAAGTGTTGAAATGGCATTCATTTCACATCACTTTCCCTGCAGGAAACGTTGTAAAAGGAGATTTTGTTATTGGGTCCAAAAAATCTAATCTTCTTCTTCTGCCAGTGGGAGTTTCTGTTCTCTCCAAAACAAATTGGTGTATTTGTTTTGTAAATTTAAAATAAAATGATCTGTATTGGGAACAGTTTGAAATAATCACACGCAGTGTTCTGTTTTTAGGATATTGGCTTTGGTTTTGTGGTGTTGTTTTTTAGTACTCAATTTATGATTTAAGTTTATTGTAAATAAGTTGTGTCTTAAAAAGAAAAATACCTTGAGAAATATGGTAAATAACTGTTACTTCAGATAATATCATGTGATCGCTGAGTTTCTATTCAACACTAAGACGACCTGAGCCCCGAGGACAGACCGGATGTTTCCTCTGGTTTGTTATGGAGAATCATAAACCCTTTTATAGGATCAGATGGCGGAAATTATTTCCAACAGGCTCTCAAATCGTTTGATGGGCTGCTGAGTTGTATGCAACCAGAAATGGTAAATTCTTACAAGATGATCTGGTCCGTATCGCGCACGCACGCACACACACACACACACACGCACGCACACACACACAGACACACACACACACGCTATTCACTTTCTTTTTCTTGCGTTATTCACATTTATACTCTATTCTTTTCAACCTTCACTCCCTCTCCTCTGTTCTCCCCTTCCTAACATCTTTCTTCATCCATCTTTCCTCTCATCTTTCATCCCTTCTTTTATGCCTTTTGTTTCACTTTCTTTGTTTCCGTCATCCCTTTCAGATTCATTAACACATTATTTCCTTTCTTCTTTCCTTTTTTCAGCCACTTTCTTACATTCTTTCTTCCCCTTTTGATTCTTGCTTGCTTGCCTCTTTTGTTCTTCGTACAGTTCACTTTTTTCTCCTGCACCTACCTCCACCTTTGACACTATTAGTGTGACTGACATGAACCGCAGCACACATCCAGCCACTCTTACAAATTACATTAATTGGATTAATGAGGATGCAACAATTAAAGGTCAAAATTTGAAACTCAAATGTGACATCCCAGACAACACTGGTCTAATTTTGACAATAACCTGGAGGAGTGATGCCTCTTGGCACCGGATGGAGGTGGAGTTATTAAAGGTCAAAACTGTGAGATATTTAAAGTGCTCCGTCTCCACTCCAAGTTTGATAAAAGTTGAGGAACAAAGACTCTGAAGAAGTAAACATTTTCTAAGGTATGGCATGAAATGTTACCACTAAGGGGATGTTTGCATCATGAATTTATGTCCATTAAAGTGCTTGATTTTGTCACTGACAGGCTCAGATTGTTATTAAAATTGTCAGACACCATTATGAAGAGGAATCCCACAGGGATAGACATTTGAGTCCCTTTTGTTTCACTAAAACCAGCCCACCAAACTTCATGTAAATGAATGTTAACTTTATCATCATGAAACACATTTAATTCAAAGTTACCAGATACAAAATAAAACCCACAAAAACTGTCTTGCTTTGTCTTTCCACTGTTCCAACAATCACCAACTCTGCTTTGGTTGAAATAAACCTTTAATTCACCCAGTGAGATGTGAAAATATGCTGGCTCTCTACACGCTAAAAGTGTTCTTTATTTAAATGGAGTCTGGTGGAATTGGCAGGTGTGCTTTCGGTGCCGTTTCAGGGCAAACAAAAAGGTCTCTGAAGTGACCTTTTCCATAATGTCAGAAAAAAAGATCTGAGCCTGTCAGTGGCAAAAACAAGCACTTTTACTGGATATAAACTGAATTTGGGAACATGCTGTGTTTACATTGCAGCTGGTTTTGCTGCTGCCAGCTGCAGCCCTCTTGCTTAATACTGGACCATTTAAAAGAAAATGCTGTTCCCAATAGTCACTTTGACACAAAAACGTGGAAAAAGGCCTAAGTTGAAAAATACCAATATTTCCCTGTGACGAGAGTGAAGTGCTCAAAAACTTTAAGCTAATGGCTGAATGAAAGAGCAAAAACGGTTATGAAATGTCTAAATAACTTTCTGAATATTTTTGTGCAGCATCGTCAAAGTGTGTTGTATCCAAGAAATCCAACTAAAAGCTAATCTGTGGCTAAACAAAGCTTGTTGTATGCACATATGCCAGATCACTGAGGTCATCAAATGAGCTGCTTCTCGTTGTCCCAAACTCTCGTCTAAAAACAAAAGGTGACTGAGCTTTTGTGGTGGCAGCTCCAAAACGCCAAAACTTGCTGAAGACCCACCTCTTCTTGTTGGCCTTTGACCTGTATTGAGCCATTCACCCCTCATATTTGTATTTGATTACTTTTTTTTATGTTTGTTTTACTTGTACATTTTATACTGCATTCGATGTATTTTCATTGACTATTTATTTTGTTCAGTACTTTTGTACTGTTGTTTTTAAATGTGCTATATAAATCAATTTGACCTTGACCATAACAAATTCTTTCACAGGAGCATAACATTGAAAATGCTTTGTATAGCAATAGTTTAGAAAAAGTTGTGTTTATATGTGAACTTCATTCCATTTTTTGGACCCTCCACTCTCCTAAATGCCATTCGATAACTGATTTTTGTGGACCACAGAGAGCAAGGAGGTTATGGTTTTTAGGTGAACTGTTCCTTTAATTATTTTGCTTATTGGGTTTTCTTTGCCCATGCTGCCCTCAACATCCATTTGAATCTGAATACATGTGAATATAAGTTGTAAGCGGCAGACCTGGCAACATGCAAAATATGTGATATTAGTCTGTCTCCTGGATGCCTCCATATAACTTAACTCTTATGTAACAGCCACATGATGTGAAGCCCACACTGACAATTTGTGTTATTGAGTTAACACTTGCTTTGTGTTATTGTGTGCTTGGGCTTCTTTTTGCTCTCTGTTTCTCTCTCTGAGCTTCTTCCTCGTGTGTCTCGTCTCCTGGGGGACAGACTGCTGGTCTCTGAGGACGACCAGGGCCAGATGGCTTCTAGATCGGCTGTTTCAGGACATTTTCCCCATTGATTTTTTACAGCTCAGTCTGCCACTGGAGGAACAGAGGAAGGAAGAGAGGAAGGAGGAGGGAGGCAGGAAAGAGAGTGTGTGTGTGTGTGTGTGTGTGTGTGTGTGTGTGTGTGTGTGTGTGTGTGTGTGTGTGTGTGTTGTGGGGGTGGATGGTTGCAGAAGTATGGATCGATACTTCTACTGAGTGGCCATAAGAGGCCCTGAGCACTATCATCTCTGTGAGATTCAACATTTAAGTATAAAACAATCATTATGTTTTATTCTTATAATTCCAGGTCAATACTACTTCCACCACAACTACCCTCTACTACCACTCACACCGCTTCTTTAATCCGCTTCCTCCGTCACTCCCACTGGTACTACAACCTCTACTTATAACCTTGACTACCATCATTACCTTTAAATATAGTTACTAATAGCCGGGTCGTAACACCACGACATCAACTGATACTATTATGATTCTACTACCACTACTATCACAACTACTACCACCATCACAATTACCACCACTGCTACTACTACTACCACCACTATCATCACTAATACCATTACTACCACTGCTAAAACCATTACTACAAATACTACCACCACTACTACTACTACCACCACTACCACCACTAATACCAATACCACCACTGCTAAAACCATTACTACAAATACTACCACCACTACTACTACCACCACTACCACCACTAATACCAATACCACCACTGCTAAAACCATTACTACAAATACTACCACCACTACTAACACTACTACTACAACAAGGAGGCAGAGAAGGACTGCTCCTTCTTTCCACCCTCCTACTAGTCTAAGTCCTATTAGTCCTTGTCAGCATCCTACACAGCGTCCTACCACAATGTCTTATCATAGTCCTTCAACACCTCCCCCACAATTCCTAGTCTTCTTCCTCCTCCTCCCTCTACTCCCAGTCCTACTACCACAAGTCCCAGTCCTTCCCCTCTACCTACTACTCCTAGTTTTCCTAGTATTTGTAGTCATAGTCCTCCTGCTCCTTCCTCTACCATTCCTAGTCCTAGTCCTCCTCCCCATTTCATCTTACTACTGCCTTTCTAAGTCCCTCTACTATTTCTAGTCATAGTCCTCCTCCTAGCACTCCTAGTCCTCTTCCTTCTCCCATTTTTCAGTATCCAAGGTCTGGTCCTCCTATCGTTCTAAGTCCCCATCTTTCTTCTCCTCTTCCTCCTACTACTACTACCCCTCCAAGCCCTTGTCCTCCTACCACTCCAAGTCTGAGTCTTCCTCCTCCTACTACCACTTGTCATCGTCGTCCTATTTCTAGTCATAGTCCTCCTCCTCCCACCACTCTACTCTTGGTCCAAGCCCTCTTCTTCTTCCAACTGGTCCTCACCCTAGTCTTTGTCCTCCTACCATTCTTAGTGTTAACTGCTCCTAGTCCTTCTCTTCCACCTATTCCTAGTTCCAGTCCTCCCACTATTCTTCTATTACTAATACTCCTAGTCCTTCTACCTTTTATAGTCATAGTCCTCCTGCTCCTTCCTCTACCATCCCTAGTCCTCCTCCTTCTGATACTCCTTATTCCTTCTTCTACCTCTAGTCCCAGTTCTCCTCTTCCTCCTACTACTCCTAGTCCTTTTTCCACTACTACAACTACTACTACTCACAGCCCTCTGACTATTTTTCATAATAGTCCACCTGCTCCTCCTCTTTCCACCATTTCTGGTCAGTCCTCCTCCTCCAACTACTACAACTTTCAGTCCTCCTACTAGCCCTGGTCCTAGTTCTAGTTCTCCTAACATTCCTTCTCCCTAGTTTTCCTGCTCCTAGTCTTCATAGCCTTTCTACTCCTCCCACCATTCCTTGTCCACTTTTTCCTAATACTGGTACTATTACTACTATTACTACTACCACTACTACTACCTAGTTCTACAGCTCATAGTCATCCAACTCCCTCCCCTCCTACGACTCCTAGTGCTGCTCCAACTCCTCCTACTCACAGTACCACTACAAGTATGAATGCTTCTATAACTTCTCCACCTATTAGTACTTTCAACAGTACTACAATTGACTTCTTTTCTGCTCTTACTGCTACAGTTATGAATGCTAAGATCACAATGCAATCTACTACCACAGTACTGCTATGACAACTACTTCTATCATTAACCTACTACTACTATTACTCTACTCGAACTTCTGCTACTACCATTGCCTCTACTACAACAGGCCCTTTTCCTCTCTTTCTACTACAACTACTACTGCTGTTATTATCAATACTTTTAGAACAATTAGTGCAACTGCTACTAAAACCATAATTACAACTGTTCATCAACCATATATTTTTCTTTTACCCTGAACTCTACTTTTTTTAGTCTCCTTTGTTGCTTAAAACAAAGATTGAGAGAAATTATTAAAAAGACACAAAGAGGATTAAGAGAAAAGGGAGAAAAGGAAAGCAGAGAACAAATTTCACAGTAAAATTGATCTCCAGTGTAATTCCATGTTTTCAGTTTCTGGCTTAAACCACCGAACACCATAAGAGGAGAAAATATAAAAGCTGCGTGTGTGAGTGCGTGTTTTGTGTGTGTGTGTGTGTCTATCACACAACCTTTTAAAATCTGGGCATCGCTGCCCAGCTCCACACACACACACACACACACACAGTGTTGTAATCTTATTATTGTGTTGTTTTGGCACGGAGAAGGACTGGAGGGAGAGCGAGAGGAGAGGAACGGTAGAGGAGAGGAAAATTATTCCATCATCCCATCAGGGCGAGAAATTCAGGATAATGAAGTGGAAATTATGGCATTTTTAGTTTTTAATATTTAAGAATACAGTTTCTAATGTTATGTTTTCTTTATAATAAAATAATAATAATTTAAAAAATCCATTGTTTTTTTTATTTTGTGTAATGGAACCACATTTAAATACAAACATGGTAAAAAAAAAAAAAATGCTAGAACCAGTTTTTTAATCTTCAAGACGTATAACTGCATAGCCTCGAGCAGTCTTCAGCTCCACTGGCTGCTGCAGAGCCGCAGGCTTTGTGAATGTTTCATTTACTCACACTCTATTTTAATTATTTTTATCTTGAGAAAACCAACAGTTGAAGGAATATGTGAGACAGAGAGACATCTGAGTGTTTTGTAGTCAGAATGAATGACAGCAAGATATCCTCATGTTCTACTCTAACTTCTACAAGCTTTAAGGAAATGTTACAGCTGCAGCAAGATCTTACATTTATTAAAACCTCCTCACATGTAATAACATCAATGTTTTAGTATTGCCTATCAAATGGGGCACATATTAAATGACTGAGGATAACGCATTATATAACTGGAATTCTTCGACAAGGCAACCCCTTTAATTCTTTTTATAACAAATTCCTATACCAGAACCACATATTCACTATCTAATGTCTCGTTTATTTAGGATGCAACAGAGGAATAATGCTAAATTCTTATGAGATGGTGGATGAAGAGACGTGGGCAGCAAGAGCTGAACTCTGCAGAGAGAGCTGGAGGTAATTTTATTAGAGTGAGATGATCTGCATTCACTCTGCAGCAAAGTCTGAATAAAATTCTCCAAACCGATCACCAGAAGAAAACATTGGTATGTTCTTGCAAACCACAAATATGTAACATTTATATGCATCATATCGACTTTTCTAAAGTGTAGTAGTAGCTCAGATAAGTCTACATGTATATGAGCTGCCTTTTTCATGCAGAGGTGGAGGGGATGGCGGGACACTTTGACGAGATGCCTGCCATGCTACAGGCCACTGTTTGAGGCCAACCAACAACAAAACTAGTTGTTTTAACGACTTTCTAGCCACCAAACATGAGTGTGTTATAGCACCCCATCATTGTTTTTCACTGGTTATAATGAAACAAAAAGTGGTTGTCTTTTTTACTAAGACATTACTGGGTTTCAGCTGGGATTGTGCCATCAAAACTGGATATTTTAAGCTAAAACATGAACTTTTCCTACCCCTAACCAGGTGGGTTTTATGTGTAAACTTAACCACATGTTAACAACATTGTTGAAACGTAAATTTGCTACATAGATTATGCAAATGTAATGTATGCACTTTGCTGAAATTTATGATGCTAACTACTGAACTATGAATTCATATAGCGCATCCAAGTATTTGGCCTATTATACAGTTTGGTTGCCATTGAAAAGAAGTACTGTCTCTGACTTTGTGACTGTCTGGTTGACTGTTTCTAATTGCAAATATGATCTGATATTTTCAATGAGAAGAACAGACAGCATCTGGATGAGAAGGCCAACAACCCGCATCTCTCAACTGAACAGACTGTATGATTTTATCTGCAGACAGTCAACAACAACTGGCCAAAACCAGAACAATCAGTTTAAATGCTCAAATCCTCCTAATAATTATTCCAACGTGTGCCCTGCCTCGAATTCCAATTTAAAAAATACAGTAATATTCAAGGATATAACACATTTTGCAACTTTCTATTCCTAAATGATTAAACACTACAGGTCAGCTGTCAAAATCTGTGAAGCTCAGTGTTGTTCCTGCGGGCTTGGAGTAGTAGTACAGTTTGCATACAAATATACTCAATAGAGAGAAAAATGCAGGTCATAGTTTAAGTCAGAGAAGCTTAAAAAGTTTTCTAGACATAAAAAAACTGGAACAACTGAACTGAGTGAGATCCCGAGGTGTGCCTACCTCCCGAGCTATCTCCTGCCTCCAGAGAGCCACATCACAAACACAAAGTACTCCTCCCTGCAGAGCCGAGTGCACGAAACCGAGTCAAGGTGGACGATGCACCTAACAACACACAAACTCCTTCCGCCTCCCTGTACCTTACAGGAGACGACACAGACACCATGTTCTGCTGAGAGAGTCACAGCTGGATCACTGAGCTGGACATCAGGATGTAGCAGAAAATTTCTGCCTGCCCGAGAGAACCAGAGGTGAAACCACAAGCTGTGAACCATGAGCAACACGATGGATCAAAAGCCCCAAAATAACACCGGAACAGCTCTGCATATAGCATGCACACAATAACAGCACCGGAAAACAACAGAAATATGGTGTTCAGTGGGCCGGTTATAATGGTAAATTACATTCCGATGCCTTCTTCATGCAGTTTCACAAGATCTTGCTGTTGAGGGCAAAAGTTTGTTTTTATCTTTACATATTGGTTCAATTAAGGCCAAACCTCTGTGTGCAGGTCATGGAAACATTTTTTTTAAATTTATTTTTAAGCAATATGCGGGACATTTCTTTCCAAGTTGCCCATGATGTTTTTGTAATAAATCAAACCATTTTGCTCAGGATTCAAAGGGTTAAACACTGGGAAAAGTGTCTAAATGTAGCATGAGAAAAGTGATCCAGGTTTCAAAGGGTTAAAGCATCTACCGGTAAGTTACAACATTAAAGCCCTGCTTACGAATTAATACATCAGTAATGGTTCAGTAACATAATATATCACTCAAAGGGGTCAGCCTGCATTAATACTTTTACTTTACTTTTAATACTTCAAGTACATAATATTGCTAATACTTATGTACTTTTATTTAAGTAAAACTTTGAATTCAGGACTTGTAATTGAGTATTTTTAGAGTGTTTCGTCTTCCACCGCTGTCATGGATGCCCCATTAGGCTGAAAAATATCCACAACATCCCAAAATTCTCACACACAGCAAACAGACAAAGATACATCCTGTCTCCCATTCACACACCTGCCCTCCTAACACTAAATATAACACAGTCCCCAACCTCCACCTGCTAAACACGTAGCTGTGATATTTCCTGTCTGCTCCCCCCTCCTCCTCCTCTCACGTCTGTGATATTTTTAATAATGGAGAAGAAGAAGCAATATATCCTCGAGCTGAGGGAGCGATACAGGGTTAAGCATATTCCGCAGCTAATTGCGCTTTCTGGTTTTTAATAAAGAAAAACCACACGCCTGCAGGCCCGTGTGTGTGTGTCTGTTTGCGTGTGTGTTTGCAAACCAGCACCAGGCATGAGCAAAGAGTTAAAAGGTGAAATACCTTTTGGCTCAGAGTGTGTGCAGAAAGAGTACTCTCTCTCTCTCTCTCTCTCTCTCTCTCTCTCTCTCTCTCTCTCTCTCTCTGTGTGTGTGTGTGTGTGTGTGTGTGTGTGTGTGCAGTGTGATGCTCATTATTATGAAAAAAAAATCTGATTCTCAACTCTGGCATAGCTACTATCAAATATGGCTGCAACTAAGAAATGTTTTCATTATTAATTTGTCCAATTACTATTTTTCAATTAATCAATTTGCTGTTAAGGCTATTAAATGCCAAGATAATTGTGAAAAATGCCTCAATATCCTCAACTTTTTTTTCTTTTTTTTTTGGTCGAAGCAAAAGTCCAAAACCCAAATTAATTAAATTTACAATGATATACAAATTAGGAAAAAAAGCATTTCAGAAGCAGTGAATATTTGGAAGCCCGGAGCCATTTATTTTCTCTTGATTATCATTCAGCACCACCATTAGAGATTTCTTCCATTATTAAAATTACGACGGGGCATTGTTTAAAATTATTTCTACAGTAAATCATTCTGCAACCTGGTGCTTGGTGAGAGCTACATTCGAGTTACCAGCGATTATCTTGGCCAACATTATTCACTGATTGTGTGTCGCTTTAGGTAAAAGACAGACAGAAAAGAAGAGACGAGGAGAGAGTCAGAAAGCTAAACTGTTGAAACTGAATGAAATTTTTGACTTTAGGTGTTTTGGAGCGGAGCAGGGGTGGATTAGGAGACGAGGGGCCCTCTGGGCACAGACATGTAGAGGGCCCCACCACCTCCTATACCATCCTTTATCCTGGAGCAAGACTCACAGTATTCATAGCAGACTTTTTTTTAACAAAAGTGCAAAATAATTTTGTCATTAGAAGTCAAAAGTTTTGTCTTAGATAAATATCAGCAAATGTTAAAAGTGGTTTACTTTAGGACTGACTGCGCATCTTTCTGTCACTAAGTATGTGAAACCACAAAAAGAAGGATGCATTATGAGGATTTTTTCAAGACAGACAATGGAGAGCCTAGTTAATTTTTATGGAAAATATATACACAAACTGCATGTATAAGGGTTTTTAAGCATCACAAATCTCACAAATTTCACAACTGAATGTGCAAGCTTCATTTATCCCCAACATTTACTGCTGTTATAACACAGGTCATTAAAGACTTCAACTGTCCGAAATAAAATTTTGTGGCTTCATGCTGGTCTTTCTGTGGATTTTAGGAATGTAGCTTTTATGAAAGAGAATCTTTGGGAACAATAAGCGAGAAAGGCAAGTGTGGGAAAAGGAAAAGCCATGAAACTGAATGGTGGGTGGATGCTGGACGGTTGAAGAGCCCGTGGAGACATTATGTTCTTTATGAAGCCGTAAAACAAAAGGCTGCTGCCTCTCCCTCCATCCCGTCATCACAATGACCTTCCTTTGATGACCGGCCCTCTTCACTGGCTCTTTAAAGGCCGGGGAAATGGATGTTTATACAAACCAGACGTATAGCACCACGCATAACCACGTCGTCATCCCTACACTGTCACGTCGCGCTGGGCAATAATCTGCCTCAGGCTCCAGGGTTTTGTGATTGACAGAAGCGAATAAATCTCCTCATTTGGATATGCTGTGACAGGAATTAATTACCAGGCAATTGTGTCTAACATATTAATTTAGAGGAGATTATACAATGCATTAGCCCGGCACTTATTAAGCATGGTTATGTACGCCTGCATTTGTGTATTGAAATCGCACAGGCGGAAAATTCAGTCCAATTTGCCATGCTTGGCTCCCGTTAACACACTGCTGTGTCTCTGGAAACCTCCCTCCCTCCTCACACCCTGCTCCTCCTCTCCTTTCACTCCGCTCTCTTCCACCTTCATCTCTCCTATCTGAGTGATATGGTGTAACCCTGGGGTCCAGACTATATAAGTGCCATATACTCATTTAGATTTTGGTCAAGCTCTTTAAAATTTGAATTTTTTTTTCTCCCCTCAAAGACAGATTACATTATAGGGATGCATCAATTTTGAAATTCTTATCTGATGTTTAAAATAAAAATTTAGCCAACAGCAAACATGAGTGAATGTCCTTTTATTTGCTGAAAGGTCAATGACAGTCAACAAGGTGTATATCGCATAATACCGATGTGCGGCCGATAAATCAGTTCTAATATGAAACTACTCACAACAAGGTCTTTAGATTATCTTGAGTAACCGGATCATGATAGAAAAAGAGACACTGCTGTTGAGTTTTAACCCTTTGAAACCTGAAGTGACATCCCTTTTCTTGTGCTGCGTTCAGACACATTCACCAGTATTTAAACCTTCAAAATCTGAAGAAATAGTTGGGGTTTTTTTGGGTTTTTTTTTTAAACATGAGGAAAAGGTTTAACTTGGTGAGAATTTTTCCACATATCGCAAGACATTAATAGATTTGGAAAATTATTTTTAAAGAACCAAAAATAAAATGGCCAAGAAATTTATCATTCTAATAATTATATATCTTTTTTTTTTTTTTTTAAAAAGAGGAAGTATTGTTTTATTTATTTATTAATTTTTTCCTTGCTTTTTTTTCCTCTCTAATTTTCAGGTAAGTTTCTTGTACTTTTTACATTTTTTTGTTACTTTTTGGGTGTTTTCTTCTTACTTTTCTCCTTGCCTTTTACCTATGTTTTTGGAAGACACCAGGCCAATTTGCACAGGTCTCAAAGGATTAAAACTTTTTTTTGACACTTTGAGCACCACAAGCCAATTTGTTTTTTTTTTTTTTTTGGTATGGGTGGGTGGGGGTTGGACTTTCATCACACGTTGTAGTCTCTCAGCTTGTGTCCAGGCTTTCATCAGACCCATCTTGCACATGCAATCAACCTGCTGCAGGATTACTGTTATCACACAGTGTGTCGGTGCCTTTAGTATTCCTGGTACAACACTGACCCTACAATACTATCTCTCTGGCCTTTTTTTGTTCCAAAGAATGAAACCATGTTGTACGATGTGTGAGAAGTGGTGCTGAGGTCTGATGCTCCTCGAAACTGTAAAGCTGCCGTTCTGCTGGTTTTCATGTTGACTTCAAAACAACTGACAAACAAATGAAGGTATAATTGGAGGCTCTGCTCACGCTGAGAGACGACTGCTGCATCACTGAATAGATTAGCTGTTTGCAGGCTGTTGCTATGGCGGTGTACTCTACTGGGATGTGTGTGAGGGTGTGTTTAGTGTCTGGTGTGTGTGTGTGTGTTTGTGAGTTCTCCATAATGGAGCTGAATGCTTGTTGTTTCCCCGAGTATTCTTCTGTGTGTATGTGCTCTGATTTTGGTGCATTTTCTGTGTGTTATCTTTTTGCAAGAATTCGTGTTTGAGTTTTTCAGTCTGTCTGTGTCAATGTGCGTGTGTGTGTGTCTGTGTGTGTGTGTGTGTGTGTGTGTGTGTGTGTGTGTGTGTCCCTGGTGTGTTGCTAGTAAAGCGTGGCGTGTTGCTCTAACAGGCTTGTCCTCCATTAGTGGCTCAGCACTGGGCTTAAAACTGGGAGGGAGGAGAGAGGATAGATGGACGGACACACACACACACACACACACACACACACACACACTTACTTACTTACTTTAAATTCTACTCGGATAGAGCTTAAAAATGACATTGGGGCAATTGGACCTCATTGCAGTTAGCTGCATGTGATGGACTACAAAGACTGATCAAATGTGCCATCCCTCATGCATCAGGGACAACAAATGTCACTAACCGTGCCATAATAACAAAAGACATATTCAGCGTATATTCAAAGAAAAACCAAAAGTTTAAATATTTATATGCAGCCCAGTGGCCAGCAGAAAATATTGGTATTGTAGGATTCTGCAATCCACAAATACATTACATTTGTCGATTTCATACGCATCACACCAGCGTTTCAAAAGTGACAAAGTATGTAAGCTGTCATCGGGAGGTGGAGGAGATGGTGGATGGTGTGACACCCAAGACACCTGCTAGGCTGTAAACCACTGAGGTGTTGCTGTTTTTCTACCAGGAATATTACCACGTTTTTATTTTAACCAAGAAATTGTTTCGTTTTCAGCTAGGATAGTGCCACGAAAAAGCATTTTCTGACACGTCACTTTTTTTAGCAGCTGGGATCATGCCATAAAATGTTGTCGTTTTTTTACCGAGACATCACTACGTTTCCTGAAGCGATGGTGAAACTAAGTTTCAACCAGCTACATAATAACTTACAAATATCCAGGGTTTGCAGAAACAATGTCAACATTTATTCTGCCGATTGGGTTGTCAGCTGACGTGCTATGCACTGAGTCGGTACCTCTTGTAGGTTTTCAGTTTTAACAACTTTTTTTGTATGTTTTTATTAAGATTTAGACATAATTACATTGCGATGAGGTTAGTTGCAAGTTTGTTAAGCCACAGAGAAACACATAAGTATTATCTATAACACTTATTACATTTACCAAAGTAAAGATCCACAAGCTTACACTTAACAAGAAATGAAAGCAGCTCTATTGCATCCCATCTTTTCTCTCATAATCCTCCCTCCATCCTTTCAGAAACCGTGAAATCCCCTTTAAAGCACCACCACCCCACTAATGCAGACTTGGTACTTATTGAATTTAGTATAAAACATTAGTTCACCTTTTTTTTTTTTTTAAACATGAATTCTGCTCTACAGTTTTGGAAATATTGCACTGACATTACATAAGATATTGCAAAGAAACTTGCCAATAAGGCTGAAGTTACATGTCTATCCATAAAGCGTGTCAAAGTGTCTCAAAAATGATAAATTGCCGAGTACCCACATCAACCCCTTGAGGATAAATTTCAACATTCGCCATGATTATCCAATTTTACACCTTTTTTTTTAATAGTGGTGCGATGCCTAATTAAAGTTCATGAGACCAAACTATAAAATCAGACAAAATTTCCTCAAAAATGATCATATTATTCACACAACTAAATGTTCAGATAATCAAAATTATCCAAATAAAGTTATACTTTGTAGAAGTCAAAGCAACAATTTTAGATTTTGTCCTCAGCTTCAGTAGCAGTCAAATAAAAGTATGTTTGATGAAGTTTTTTGACAGTTTTGTGTAGTTGGAAGGTGTATTTTTATTTCTTAGGAGAGCTTTTAGTTTGTTTTGTTTTGTTTTTTTCCTCCTCTGCTCATTATACTAAACTGGGCTAAACACATGCTGGACCTCTCTGCATAAAACATACAGATGAAAGTGATCAGTTTTCTCATCTGACTCGAGATAAAAACCTGTTTCCTAAATTTTGCCGGCATGCTCCTTAAAAAGCTTCGACTACCAGTCTCTGCCTCTGCCTGCTTTCCAATCATCCACTGCAGTTTGTAATCCAGTCAGTCCATAGCGGACCATAATGTAGGCAGCCGGAGTGTGAGGAATGTAACACACACACACACACACATATACAGTATACTGCAGTGCTTCAGGCCAGTTACTGTACTCCATAAATCCTGTATTTACTGACAGCGAGGAAGCTGTCAGACACACAAGGACAGTTCATCACACTGTTGGAGACACACTGACATCCCCTGCTGACTGTGTATATGAATGGATGTACATGTATAAGACTGGCTTTGATAGAGAGCGGAGGTGTAAATCACTCTCTGGATATTTCAAAGGGAGAGAAGTGAGACGAAGGAAGACGGAGCATCAAAAAGGACATATTTACATCCTTGTTCCTCAATTCTGAACTGAAACAAATCCAAGATTTTTTAGAGATGCAATAAAAATAACTTGTAAAAGAAACACTTGACTAACATTCAAATTAACATTCACCATCTCTTGGCTTATAGACAGCACTGAAAAGGACATGTTTGCTGACGCTGGCTGTGAAAGATGAAATGGCTAATAGCATTAACGATGTATTGAAACAGAAATAGGTCTGTATTACTGATGTCTACATTTTAAGTACCACCACAGAACACTTTAATCCAACACCACACACTTCCACATCTACATGCAGGATGAACACACACAGGCTGAAAAAGACAGCCGGTAAACTGTTAGACAGATTAAATTGCCAAATATTGAATGTATTTACAGAGACAGAGTTATGAACAAGGCAAACATCATTGTGAGTGACAAAAGGCATCCACTGGCCTCTTTATTTAACCGATCAAGACGACGTTATTGCCCCACTCTTTTTACAGAAAACAGATTAAGGCCATTCAATTTTTAAACATCCACAAATGATAAGCAGTATATCCAGCAGGACTGGTAAAACGTCCACCTCTGTCCTGTCTCATCTATCTACTGTATCTGTCTGATCCGACACAAAACCTCACACACAACAGGCCAAACTTACTGACACATAAATGTTCAGATGAAACAGAAAACATTTAGTCCACATGCAAAACACATCCTGCTGCAAAGTCCAGATCAACATCATCTTCACTTTTATCACAAATCAGCATTAGGGAGCTAAATATCACACACACAAAGGGACAGTCGGGTGTGCAGAGCTGTGCTCACACCCACAGATTTGAGTGTGTAAAATTAAAAAGTAGTCACTGGAGTGGGTGACGGTGGCTTTTTTAAATGTTTCAAGTTTGAGAGAAAACACAGATACATATAGTATATATATATATATATATATATATATATATATATATATAGTCAATTAAAGAATCCAAAAGTTACCCGTGCCGCAGCCCCCCTGGACCCCCCCCCCACTTATTTGCCCTGAAAGTGCCATTAAAATACATCACAACTACTATGAAACCAAACTGTCTATAGCTGCAGTCATCTTTTCAGAGACTTCATACTAAAAAAAAAGGTTTTCAGTTTCTTAGAAAATAAACATTCACAAACAAATGTGCGCACACACACACACACACACACACACACAGAGAGAGAGCGAGCTAGAATATAATGTGGTAAATTTTGATTGCTCAAAGCGAAATAAATAAATAAAATGCAAAATAAAGTCCACCTCAAATTACTCAGTGTATATAATGAGTGGTTCATGTGAGACGAGGCAATAATACCAACAAGAGATGAGCTTATCTTTGCAAGAGTCTCATCCTTATGTATGAGCCAACATGACAATCACACAGAAAAGATTATCCCTCTTGATTAAAACTGTTAGCACACTTCACTATAAGCCATATCAAATGATAAATATATAAGAAATAATTTGTCCTGTGTGTTGTCGAGGTGATAAATGATATGGAAGGTTTTTGCAGGGCATTAAAATTCGACATGAATATTTAGTGTATTTAAATTATATTTGCTTGAATGTGCATCGCTGAGACCTAATTTGATATTTTTTAAATGGAATGTATTGATGTTTTTTTATTTTATGTTTTCATATTTTTAAGGCAAGTCTTCTAAGTTAGGCAAGTTTCACATTTGTGGACAATAAAGTTTTCATAATTCTTCATATCAGGATTATGTGAGAATTTCTGGGGGGGAAATACAGATGTTTTATATGATGGCAGCTGTTTGCCTTATGAATTAGAAATACCAAAGTGGACACCTGAGATTAGTTTCATCAATTCAGTATTTGACCAAATGTCTGTTGTTTCTTGAGTTATGACATCGAGGAATAGCCAGAAAAGTTTTTTTGCAGAATATTACGATGTCACATCAAAGCTGACCTTTGACCTTTTGGAAATAAAATGTCATCACTTTATTATTATATCCTAGGAGACATTTGTGTGACATTCAGTCACATAATAATATGTTTTTTGAGGACACAGTGACCTTGATCTTGGATCACTAAAATCTAATCAGTTTATTTTTGAGTCCTAGTGGAGGTTTGTGCCAAATTTGAGTTAACTCCCTCAAGGCCCGCTTGGGATATTGTTTTTATAAGAATGAGACAGACGCAGAGTCACAGTGACGTTGACCTTTGCCCCGTAACCAGCACACTTCAATCAATTCATTCTTGAGTCCAAAAGGAAGTTTGTGCCAAATTTGAAGAAATCCCTGCATGGTGCTCTTGAGATAGCCACAGCTATCGCCATCGAGGCGGCATTAAAATGAAAGAAGGATTATTTTTTAAAAGGTGATTTTTAGTGTTGCATTTTTTTTCTGTGTCTGAGGGATATAACTGCTAAAAGAACAACAGATGAAGAAGAAGAGGGGGAGAGAAAAAAGGGAGAGAAGAGGACCTGACATCCACTTCAAGGGAACTTACGGAGAGAGAGAGAGAGAGAGAGAATTTGACCCTTTTCTCCTCTAACCCTGGCTCACACACATACACACACTTCCCAAAAGGTTAATGTGATGCTAATGTGGCCTATATTGAGAGGGTGATCATTATTTTCAGACCTTTGCTGTGCACCTTCCCGTGTATAAAAACTGTTTGCAGACGCTGAACAAGCGTTCACATCCCTCGCCCGACTAAAAGTTGCAACACAGTGCAGAATTACTCCGTCCTAAGTAAAAGACAAACGTTCAAACTTTTTGCACCTTAACGACATTTTATGTATCAACTAACAAATTATTCAGAAACTGACATGCTCTCAAATTTACAGATTTGGTGGACTTTCAAACTGCACAATGAATGTATGAAGTAAAAATGATTGTTTCAGACTGGATGCTGGATGTCACTAAATCCTACACACTGGACCTTAAATGTTGTAGCTGGTGCGGGTGGAGCTCAAGTCAAAAAAACAAAAGGAACAATATTTTATCTCCTTATTGTTACCAAATCCTGTGATAAGACATTTTTCCCCATTGTCATAGACTTGTTGTCAAACACAAATGAAAAACAGATGAAAGAGTAACACTGCTGCAATAGATGACGTATGGATGACATGTCTGAACATGCCACTGGCCATGTTATTCATTATAGAAACTCTATGCCATGGTATGGTTTGATAGTGTTTTTTAATAAATTAACATTTTTAAATTATGTCTGCATCATTATGGAACTGCATCGTTATTAAACTGTGTGAATGTTGAACCGCAGCGGCAGTAAATGTAGCAAGTGAACTTAATTGCTGCAGATCATTAGTTTCATGTGAGGATTTTTATTGTTTTTACTGGCTTTAGAGAACCACTAACTTCAAGGTCAATGCTTCTTTCATGGGCGTCATAATTATATAAAATATATTTATATGCAAGGAAGACGAAATCTCAAATCTCTGCCACTAATTGACATGCTGTTGTATTAAAATTTTATGGTGCTAAGTAAACATGTTTGTCTTCATCAAAAATAGCAAGCACTTGGTTGACCTTTTTACCTGAAGTAAAACATGTCAATCCACAGAGCATAATAATATCCATACCATCAGACTAATTAAACAGAACAAATTAGTGCATTGATGCAAAAACATCTAATTATGAGAGTTATTATAATGTATAAAGTTAATTAGTGTTTGTACAAACTATGAAATGTGAAGCGCAGCAAATTAAGAAGGTGAGGGTAAACAAATGAATGTCCTCTTTCATTTGAGTTAATTAAAATGTGGGAAAAACAACAATTGTCTTAGCGTGTATCATAAGAGCCTTCAATGTACAGGGCCACATCTGTGTACATGTGTGTTTGGGTCAGGTGTGTTAACCCTTTTAAACCTGAGAAAATTAGCTTGACTTCTTTCAAATTATGGGCAGAAGGCAATGACCAACAAAAGGCAAAATGACCCAAAAATTAGCAAGAAATTACTAAAAAAAAACAAGATAATTACTTTAAGTTTTTAATTTTAATTAATAATTAATTATTTAATAATTTTAAAATTAGTTTTTAAAATATAAAATGAACAAAAAACAAAAATGAAAAAGAAAAAAACAAAGCAAACAAGACTCAAAACAAAAAGAAGAAAACAAATAAAGATGCTTACTTTTTTTTTAATATATCTACTAATTTGCAATATATTTTTTACCAAGTTGTTTACCTTTTTCCCTATGTTTTTGAAAAGAAATCACACCAATTTGCTCAAAGGTTTAAAAGGCAATTTAGCATTAAAGGCTGCAGGTCAGATATCAGAGCAGCTGCTGGTTTAATGGGATCAATGCGTTTTTGTTTGGACAGATGACCAATTTAATACAAAGAAAAAGACGCACTGCTGTCTCAGAGTGTTGCTTAATCCCATATTTCCCACAACTGTCTATGTTACATCTACTATGAGTGCTGGATGGTCATGTGATCAGCAAAGGAAAAAATGTTTCTATCTATAAGTGCAGACTCCAAAAAGAAAACATCAAAAAATCTTCACACTTACTTCCATTGCAAACACCCAATTTAGTGCCTGTGCTTTCAGTCACATTAATTGACAAACTGTCGCTAAGTTTGCAGAAAACACATAATGAGGCCGAGGCACTGAGAGCAAGATGAAAGCAGCCATTTTCACCCCGAATTGTCACATTAATGCACTTTAGATAAAAGCAGGATGGAAACATACTCACAGTTTGCCTCTGAAGTGTGGCTCAGAGTGTTGATCATCGCCCGGTTTACTGCTGGAAAACAAAAGCAAAACAATGCAGATACGGAGTTAGTGAAGTAAAACTACAAATTTATACAAAGTACAAACAATTAGGTTAATCACTGATTTATTCCTTCAAAACTCTAGATGTCAAATTAGCCAATGTGAACTAAACTTCAAACTACTCACATTTGATTTTAGGAAAAAGCATCAGAGTAAGGCAGGTGAGTGTGAAGCAACATGGAGAATGAATCCAAATCCAGGCAGACAGTAACAGTTCAGTGATTTCTTGAAGAAGTGAAGCTTCCAGACAGGTACAGATAGGATTCAGGAAAAAGACAGATACAGAAGGCTTAAAAGCAAAGCTAAGAAGCAACAGAAACACTCTGACAAATGTGGGAAAGAGGTGCAGTGCAGGGTCACTGGGAAGTGAGTCACAGGTGAGCAGGATGAGGGAAGTCTGAGGGTATCTGGTGGACAGGTGGAGAACGGCAGCAAAGCAAAGTGACCATAAATAACTTCACTTTTTCCAATTAAAAATCATTAATAAGACTTCCAAACAAAAAGTCTTCACAATAGGACATGTTTTAGCCATTGACAGATTTTGAGACAGGTTTCTATAATGATGCCACTATATTTTAAATGGAAAAAATACATTATTTTCAATATATCACACGCAAAGTAGATTTTTTCAATTTTAAATTATTATCTCAGTCTGGGATATGTCAATGACTTGCAGCAACACTGAGACAGTGCACCTAGTGGAAATAGCATGTATTTTCTCCATATGCCAAAAAATGGTAAAAATGACTTCATCAGGTGGAAAATAGTAAAAATTCCTAGGCAAAAGCCCATAATTACACCCAGAAATAAAACAATGCATGTTTTCATGCTTTGATGGCTGTGGGATCAAACACTGCAGTTTGAATGTGTTTCAATGTGGCATTTTTGTACTTAATAGTATGAATGTTGTCATTGTGTTTAAACCGTGTATTTTAGACTGACTGGAGGACCTGAGCAGAAAATTTCAACATTTCACAAAAATACACAATCTTGCAAAAAATGTATCCCATATGCATGAACAGCCAAAATTATCCAAAAAAAATTGAGAATGAAAAGCGCGTAAAATGCAACAAACAGTCCCTGAGGGTTAAATAAGAACATCCGACACTGTAAAGACAAGAAATAAGGAAAAGTGTGAAAGGTCGCATTTAAGGTGAGGCAACTAAGATGACTTGGTTATAGAATGTGAAAAATTGTTGTCATGGCAAAGTATGTTTTAAACAAGCCAACAATAATTAGGACAAAGGACGTGAAACGCAGTTGGTTGCATCAAACATACTCGTATACACCGACAGTACTCTGCTGCTGAGTGCATTGACACAGATCATTGGCTCTGGACTGCCTGCAGTAAAATGCATGATAACTGAGCCAGAGCTCCCATCTCTCTCCCATCTCCCATCTCTTTATAAATATATATTTTACTGAGCTTAATACTTCATTGCTTGTGTGAAAGGAAGCCTTTTCACTGTGTCACATCCTGGGAGGTATTGATTTATCCTAGCTCTAATTGCTATGCAACTGCCAACTGCTTCAGTGCTTGAGTTTTGCACTGGAGGATAAAAAAGATGGTGGCTCTTGATTTGGGTTTTCCGCCCCTAGGCTGTGAATGTGTTGACATTTCCCTCTTAGTTAACCAGTCTTCAAACACTGTTATAACCCATAACTTTTCTTTTTCATGTTAATTCGCATGTCTCTCTGGCTGGGTGAGATCTGTTAATGAGTGGTGCACACATGGAGCCGGTGCTGTCTGAAAAATACATGGCCTGTGGGCTATATGAGCAGCGTACATGTGCAAGTGTCTATTCTTTCACTCTCATCTGTTACTGAAAACATTGCGTGAAATTGCTTTTTTCAGTCAGACCATTTTTTTCCTGCAAAAACACAAGAAAATTGGGTTTTATTCATAACAATTTGGAAAAAAGCCATTAATGATCAAATCCTTATTTAGAAACTATAATACCTGTTCCTGCCAGTCTGCACCAAGTCCAACTGGTCTGTCATATTCAGCTCTTAATGACAAAATTTGGTGTTTTTGTCCACTCTTAGTGATATAGAGCAATGATTTTGTGAGTTGGCTTCTGTTTTGTGTGTATTATGTATGCTCACATGCACATGTGGATGCATGCAAGAAACAAAAACAAATTCCCGCTGATAGTTGACAGTTGGTGGTGGTGAAATGCAAAGAAGTGTAGCAATGCACCCACAAAGGCAGGGAAGAGGGAAATCAGTAGCTAGACAGCAATTGCATGACTCAAAATATGCAAAAAACTGCTCAACAAATATTTAATAAGGAACAAAAAGTATTCAGCACAACTGCTGAACCATAAAGACACATATAACGTGTGTGTGTGTGTGTGTGTGTGTGTGTGTGTGTGTGTGAAAAACTGACTGTAATCTGTCTGTTAACAGGGAAAGTAACCTTTAAAGAAACAGTTCACCCCAAAATAAAAAATGCAGATTATTTCTTGATCGTATTACAGCCAATATCTCCAACACTCTGCAACTGACACCAAAACAATTTAGATGGATAAACAGCACTACAGGTATGAGGAAAAATTGGGACTGTCATCGGATCGTATTGCTGCTGATATGTCTGATCGTTTGCTTAAATCAAAATCTATGTAGGGCCAAATCAGAGCACGTTTTCAAAATATTAAAATATTCACTTGAATGTTTTCACTCCTGAGATGAGTTTGTTTTTACATTATACTTTACATGCTGTATTGTCTTTGTGTTCCTTTTAAAAGCCCTGATTAATTACAGTTTTTTGAATGTCCCACTTAATCAGAGTTATTTATTGAACTTTTATTAATTTATTTCTTTGCACAATTTGCAAAATAAAACCACAACAAAAGTAAAACAACGGATTAAAACAGATTTTGCAGGTGAGATTTAAAAAACCCATATTAGGTTACAAAGATGTCTTACCAAAATAAACAATGCAAACAGTAACGTAGACAAAACACTGGCAAAATACAGAAAAATTATAATAAATAAAGCAAAAAAAAAAAAAGCAAAAAAATCAAAAATTAAAAATTACAATTCGTAGTCAGCGCCCTCTCCTGTCAGATCTTTCAGCAAATCAAAACTGTTTCTAATGAACTGATCTGGGCTCAGCTGCTCATTGCATTCTCATTTGCTTAATATTATAATCTCTGTTTTGTGTTTTGTGGGCATCTAATTGAATTGCTTTGATGTGTTTATGTATTTTTCAGACGGGAGGGAGGGAAGAGACCTGCAGTTGTTACTGAAGTGTTTTATTGTGGGAGAGGACACTAATTGCTAACTAAGAGCCAGTTAGTGTTGGACACTAATTGTGAAGAACAGTAGAGCTAACTGGGGAATAGAAAACTAGGTTAAATCGAGGCATAAATTGACTGAAGATAAATACTGAGTCTGAAAAGCGCGCAGGGTGGTTGAGTTGAATTTAGAAACCTGAAACAACTAGACACCATTTGAAACTGGAGTAAAATGGTTTAATGGGAACTCCATTACCATTAAAGAGTGAGCACAACAGATAACACTGGGAAGAGGGAAATATGTGGTGAAGAGGAAACAAGACAGTTACATAGAAAAGTGTGGCGAGCAGTCAGTGTGTGTTGTACCTGTTTGTAAGCTGTGAGGAAACATGGATTGTGAAACTTTAAGGAATGTAATGAAAAAAAGGTGAACAGAAAAGGGGATATAAGAGTGAAATGGCTGGATTTAATATAACACCCTTTTAAACCACTCAAAACTGTGGATTTGCAACTGTTTTATACAGCATAACTGCAATATTAAAACATCCCTCTCCAGTAATCACACAAATCCAGTAAATTTGCAGGACTTGCAGAAAATCTGACATCTTGCTAACCTTCAAAGAACCATATTAGTGGTACTTTGTGCTAAATTGGAGCTGTAAGACCAATATTACCTTCAGATCAGAGCAGTGTGAGACTTGGATAATGGACTTTGGCTGACATAAATCATATCTGTGCGCTCCTTTTCAGGCACTTTCATTTTGTAAAGTAGCAGCTCTGATACATCAGAGCTTTGAGAAAAATCTGAATCTGAGTTCCTCAGTTAGAATTACGACTTGGATGCTGACTTGAGTCGGATATTGGTCACAGGTCACAAGTTGTTATCTGTCCTATTGATTGATTGATTGTCAGATGACAAGAAAGATGGTGGGTCTAATACAAGCAGCAACCACCGGGGCTGAAAAATGAGGCCAATGCAGAGGTGCCATTGGTGAGCGTCTGGCCTTGTTTTTGCAGCGTGTCCCGCACCGTTGGCACCGTTAAGCCTGATTTAGCGTGTTGTTGGTGAGAAAAATGACATGAGGTAAGATTATCTTTGGAAGTCATTAAGCTTTTTAGCAAAAACGGTTCAGAATTCTTTGTGCCATTTTTTTTTGCTGGTAAATATTTATTCTTTCAAAATGGGGTTGTGTTGTTAACATGCGAACCAGCATCTTAAAATCATCCATCTCCCAGTTTTCCTCTCTGAATGACGACTACAGACGACTGACCTGCTGCCGTGGAGAGCACAGGTGCAGGAGTGCATGCTTGTTGGTCTTGATCTGTACTTTTTGCAGTCTATTTTTGGCTTAGACAAAGGCTATGGAAGACAACACAACAGGCGGCCTTTGTCACCATTACTTCTTTGATATCATTTTGGTGTGTCTGGGTCTATAGACTGTAGTAACAATTTGCAGACAGCCTGTAACTCAAAGCTGCCCAGCCCTGATTCATGCATAACTTTAAGTCTTGAAACAATTTAGTTGCTGAGTTAAATAAAAATTCAGCTCCCCTACATGTGTCAAGAATGTTGAAATTAGCATTAAAGGTTTTTTTTTCCTCTTTTTTTTGGTACCCAGCAGTAAACATCTTTATTTCTGCTGTGCAGTTGGGCATTTTAACATGGGGGTGTATGGGGGTTGACTCATTTCTGGAGCCATTAGGGCTGCATATTGTAAGCACTTTCCTTAATTGATTAATCTGTAAAATTAACAGATTAATCTGTTTGAAAAAACACATAAAATTTTGCTACCAACTTTTTTTATCCTCAGTCAGAGCTTACAGCAACATATCGCATATGTTTTGCAGCATTTTATAGCCTATCGATAGCATACCTCTTAGTTCAATCAAATTCTTAACGACTGATTAATCAATCACTGATTAGTTGTTGTCATCCTTATTGGCCAGTCAAGGAACCACAGTTTTTTGCACATGGCGTTGGCTTCATTTTTAAGCCTTGACCTTTCACTGCACAATCAATACAACACAGCCCGAATGTGACCTTTGATAAAACATTTTCTGCGTGTTCCTAGGGTTCCCAAAACTGCACAAAACCACCCTAAAATCACACCATGATCTTTAAAGGAGCTCTACACCATGGTTGAATGTCAGACATGTATAGCAGTAGTAAGCAAAGGTGCTTTCCTGCTCTCTGGATCACATTGGTAACCTACTCTACACCTTCATCTGCTCTGCGCCCCACCCTGTGAGCACTGCTCTCACCACTGATTATGTCTAGAAGGCTCAAGGCATGAACTGACGGCGGCGTTGAATCCTCAATAGACTGTTAAATTTGGAAGGACGTGCAGGTTCAGCCCGCTGACCTTCAGCCCTCGTAAGGACAGGCTGCATCCTTCGCAGGAGGAGGAGGAGGAGTCTGAAAGAGGACACAGCTGCAGACAGTCTGTATAAGAGCAGTCCTCATTATGATCCGTCTCTCTCTCTATTTTTTTCTCCCTGCAGCTTTGTGTCTCTCCTCAGGTTTTCTTTAGGAGGGGAACAGGGGCTTCTCAGTGTTTCTGTCCCTGGGGCTTCCAGATGCTAATTTGTTGTTGACATGCTAGCTGGAGAATGCATCCTCTCTTCTGCAACAACTCGAAAGCTTAGCAACTCTGGGTTGTTTGTCTCATTCATCTTTGTTTTCCATGAATACATTCATAGAGATGCTCATTTTGAAAAATCCTTCTCGATACCACCCTCCTCCTTCCCAAAAAAACCTTCACCCCATCTGACTTCTCCAAAATCCAGGACTGTTGGCACCTTGGCCGTGCTGGCAGTGCAGAGGTGTTTTTGAGTGGTTGGGGAAGCGTCATTAGCATTGACATTAGCAGCTGCCACCTCGCAGCCTCTGAACTATAAAGACTGCCGGGGTTCAAAGACTCTGCCTCTATAAACAGATCTTTGGGAAAGGGGGGTGGTGGGAGAGTTGGAGAGAATATTTGAGGGAGATTAGGTGAAGGAGAAAAAGGGCAAAGTTGCAAAACAAAAACGAAATCCCAGCGGTAGCACAGGGGAGTGGCTGTGCTGCTTTTGTATATAAAATCCACTGATGCATCCTTTTTCTCTCCATTTCTGTTGCATCTTTACCAGTCTGAGTCATCATTGTTTTCACATTTAAGAATTTTGCCATACACCTCATCAAATATTTAAGCGGAGTAAATTCATTCCACAAACCTTATGCATCTTTAAAGACGCTTTCACGTTTAATCAGGCAACACACGTTTTCCATTTTCATAAAAATCAGAAAAACAGCATCATGATCTTTTCTCGTCCTGCCCGGGGTGTACACTGCCTCTCGCCCCATGTTAATGGACTCAATGTTTCCGAACCTAACTCTGCACTGGATGCACACAGAGGAAACCGATATCGATCTGTCTTTGCAAGCCAAACAAGCACATTTTGAAAAATGTCAGCGCTCCTTTGAAACGGGCAGAGAATGCAGCGCGTATGCACAGTGGTGAAAACGCTTGTATGTGTCTGCATGAAGCCACAGCAGCTGTGAGAAGAAAGTGGGATTAACAAAGCTGATTTAAAAGGATTAGAGGGTCCGACAGGAAACAGAGGACCACCAGGACACCTTCTGACGGGCATGCGCACATACACACACATACAAATGTCAAGTATCCCATAATCCTTTTCAAGTGCATTTCCAGTCACAAATTGTTTGCCCCCCCCCAACATATTCATTGTGATTTAATCCATAGAAGCCGGCGCAGTTGACGGATATGAAAGCTTAGGAGGAAGAAGAGGACAACATACATGTGGAGAGTGACAGAGATTACTGTGGAGAACGGAAACATAAATCAATGCGACTTGAAACTGTGATCACAGCAGAACAAGTGCTGCTAATGTGGCTCTTGTAAATAAAGATAAACCGTTACAATACCTTTTTTACATAACCAACTGCATCTCCTCCAAAATGCAGCTGCCAGAGTTTTAATCAGAATAAAGTAATTTGACCATATAACACCCGTGCTGACATCACTACACTAGCTTCCAGTAAATATTAAACTTAAATTTAAAAATATATTGCTTGTTTTTAAGGCTTTGCACGATACCTCGTGAGCTAAGAGCCAACAGTGTCATCTTTTACGTTCCTTTTTGCTGATACAGATACCAATTATTAGTAGTTAACTGATAACTGATATTTGAAATCAATAAGCATTTACAATAAAAAATTAAATATTTCTGTCAATATTTAGAATTTGGAATATCCCAAACTCCAATATAAAACTTCATTTAAATGTCTTTTGCAAATGTTTAATCAAAACTGAAACTTCCAACAAGTTTTTTAAAAAAAAAAAGAATGAATAAATAATCGGCAAAACGCCAAATATCAGCCGCAATAATTGGCCAGGCCAATAATCTACCGACCCCTACTACTGAATGCACAAATAATAACCTTTTTTTTTTAATCTAACGCTGGGTAACCAAATTTCTTAAAATGCTGTAGATTTCTATTGAAAACTACAAAGGGGTTTCTTTTAGATGATTTTAAAACAACTATTGATCTGCCTCTGCGAGCAAACTAAAGGCTTCCGTTATATCTGATCCTGTTTGTCGTCTCTGCTCCGTAACTCCAGTTTTAGCTGCCAGTTATTCAGCAGTGACACAAAAGCTGCTTCAGGACCTTCACACACACTTAGAGAGGAACGACACACACAGCAGCTTTGAACCTCATCATGCTGAGTGGCACTTAATGTGTTCACGGTGCACAAACACATCTGTGGATGTTATAGAAATTCAATTACTGAAGGTTGAGACACCTTCGATTTTTTCATGTTTTGTTAGAAAAACGGAGAGAAATCAGATTCACACCTGCCTTCATTCAACACATTGTGTTTTTCAACTAGCTTTGCACTCAGGTTGACGATTTTAACCTTGAAAATCCTGATGACAGTACCGAGACACATTCAGCCAGTCACATAGTTCAGCTTCCAGATGTGTCGAGCAGCTGACCCTCACATCTGCTGCAGACTCCAGGTGACCTGGGAGCTGATGCAAAACCCAGACCGCAGTTTAAAGATGGAGGTGAGTTTAACTTCAGCTGTCTGTCACACTTCAACAACAAGCCTGTCTTCTGAAAAAATGGATGCATATTCTACTAATCTGCAACAGAAAATGCACTTTGAAAGACACATATCATCTAGATTAGAGATGATTAAACTTAACTTAATTGCCAGAATAAATGTTGGCATTTAACATTTCTGCAAAGCAAAGATAAAAAATAACGGCACATTATAATTTAGCGTATATGTTGACCCTTGAAGTTGTTGTTTTTTAGGTTGTTGGGTTTTTTTGACATTTCAACAATGCTGTGGTCAACATGTAGTTAGGTTAAGGCACAAAAAACACTCAGATCATGTTTTGGTTTAAAATAGCTGCTTTTGATTGCACTAAACTGACAGGAAATACAACAATGTGTTACTGAAACAGACAATTTTCAGAGCACTGCCCCTGCAGGAAATGTAGAGATTACTGGGTAAAGCACAACTTTATTTCGCTGCACTATCCCCGAACAAAACAAAGCGCTAACACCTTAAAAATCAACTGCTTTTTGTGATGCTATCCTAGCAGGAAACACAGCGACAGGTCCCTAAACCACGCCCATGTTTGGTGGCAAAAAGCCACCAGAGAGTCACAACAGAAGAACTGCTTTTGTGTGTGTGTTAGTATAAATTATCTGTGGTTTGCAGAAATATAGACAGCAAACACTTTCTTATGGTGACCAGGCTACATAATCCAGGCAACAATCATGAGTCTTCCACAATATATTTGGCATTAAGTAATGTTTAAACATCATTTTTAAGAGACACGGTTGCCCCAAGTGAATCAAACTTTTTAAAAACAAAAACAGCTTTGAACATGTTGTGGATTAATGAATCCTCTCCGTTTTAGCGATGCTCATCACTTTGCAGAACATATACAAACTTAATTAAATTTTCAGCACATTCAAAAAAAGCTCATTTTTGTAAATTCCAACATGATTATTTTTTGGGCAATTAAAATCTGAACTGTAGTCAAAAAGAGAAAGTTATTCAGTTCTTGGATACCCACTGAGTCAAAACTGAATTTCAATGTGATTTAATTTACATTTTGCTCAAGTTGATTCTGAGTTGATAAGAATCACAGGATGTAACATTTTAAGGACAGATAACCCAACTTGACTCAACCATATTACCTGCAGCCTAAAGCCGTACCTCACATCATTCAGACCAATTACTGCATATTCACGCACACACACACACACACACACACACACGCACGCACGCATGCACACAGTCTTTCCTCATTGGCTAACTGCTGCTTGACAACCGGGGGGGTACCCAGGGGGGGAAAATCTTCTCATCGCCATGGCTACAGGGACCGGGGATGACGGCGACGGCATTAATTATTTTAGCATCAGGAGCGACTGAGGCTGACGCCCGGTGGGACGGCAGTGGAGGGTCAATAGTAATTAACCAATGCCTGCTCTCACGTGTCACTTCCTGTGCCCGGGGTGCGTAAGCAGGAGGTCGTGATGTACTCCTGTAATTACTGCATGTTCAATTTCTCCTCTTTGCTCTCATTAGTTTGATTGCTCGACTAAAATGATCAGCGGAGGAATTGATTGAACAGGTTCAGATGTCAGCTTTCCTGTTTGATTGGCTTTTTTCCCCCAATTTTTTTCTAAACTCCATTTCTTTTTTACTTGGTTTTGATGAGGCGATGTTAGCACTTCAATCCTTTTGCACCTGCACAGCTCGGCCTTGAGTGTGATTTCACATCACTCTTGGATAATTTTATGGTGCTATTCTTGTGCCAAACCGAAATGAGTGAGCTGGCTGCAGATCATGCTTCCATGTTCATTATTGCATTTCTGTGAGATTGTGTGTGTCTCCGAGTGTGTGTGTCTTTGTGTGTGTTTGGCACTGGCAAACTAACAGACAACTTTCAAAGATCCCACAGCCGAAACCACGTAAAAATCATGCTTTGTACTTTTTTTTTGTTGTATTTCAGTTCACACTACATGGAACAAAATAGATTTCATGCCATTACATCCCCTAATGATATCCTCAAATTTCCTCCCGGCTCATTGCTGACATTATATTAAACCGTGGAAAAAATTCACAATGCTTTTAGAGCAGGGTATGGATGCATAATGGTTTCACTTTTCTGCTCCATTTTTATGTACCTAACAAGATCATTATCTCACAATGATGAGAAAAGTTCATGGAAAAAATTCTGCTCTTGAGATTATAATTGTCTTAATTCTGAAAAACAAGAGCAAAATAAAAAAGTCTTCTTACAATTCTGAGATAATAATCCCGATCAAGCTCCAGTGTGTAGGAATTGGGGGGATATATTGGCAAGAAATGTAATACAATATCATAAGAATATTTTATTTAGTGTATAATCAGCTAATCATCAAAATAAGAGTAGTTGTCTTTCATTACCTTAATCAGGCGTGTATCTACATACAGAGCAGGTCCTTTTCCACAGAGTCTGCCATGGTTGCACCGCCTCGTGTTTACAGTAGCCCTGAGTGGACAAACCAAACAGAAGCTTTAGACATGACCATTTGCATTTTTCATGTCAACCATTGTAGGTACCATCTGTGACAACCGAAACAGCATCAGAAAAACACTGATTTTTAATGCGAAACTGCTTTATTCAGTGTTTTTATGGGTTTAAATCGCCTGGTCCATGTGTTTTAAAGAGGAAGAGACATCTGTGGATAATTCAACTCCTGCTTAAAACTTCCTGAACATCTGAATCTTAAGTTATCAGAAAAAAAAGTGAGCACACGTTATGAAGTGCTGGCCTAGCAGCACATCTGCAACAAGCCAAACAGCATTTGAAAAACACTGATTTGTAACGTGAAACTAGTTTATTTGGCATTTTCCTAGTTTTATTCACCTGGTTTGTTTATTTTGGAGAGGAAGAGACCTCTGTGAATAATTCGGGTACTGCTAAAAACCTGAACAATGAGCACTGAGGGACTTCTAAGCGGGAGAAATTTCAGCTGCTTGAAATCTGCAATCCTCACTGCTACACGTCTCTAAATCCTGTACACTCCTACCTCGAATAAATAGTTCAACATAAAAAGAAATGTTTATTTTCTTTCTTTTTTGAAGGTGGGATGACAAGATTGATCTCATGTTTGTTTATTAGATACAAAGCTGGAGTCTATTAGCTTAGCTAAGCATAAAAACTGCAAACAAGTGCAAAAAGCTAGCCTGGCTGCATTTGAAACTTAACCAGTTGGAGGGAATTAAGGGATTCAAACAATGTGTGACAATCACAGTGTGTCTTTGAGAATTGATGATATGACATGAGTCATGTATGTGCGTGTGCCAGTGCATATACCCATCCATTGAAATGAAGCCACAGTTTATTTTTAGATCTGATGTGATATGGTGTGATGACACTGGCATTTAGATCTTTTTGTGCGCAGGAGAATTTTTTTCCAGTTAAACGATGAGATCATTTCTCCAACAGAGAACTCTTGCTCTGCTCCAACATGTTTTATTCAGAGATGACATCATGTTACTGGAAGACTTTGCTTCTCTCTTCAATGAAGGTCATGCGAGGCGGAAACCAGGCGCAGAGCTTGGAGTGTGTGGTTGTGGGAAAAAAAAAAGAAAAAAAAAAAGAAAAATTTTAGTTTCAAATCTTCTAAACTGCAGTTTTCTAGTTTGTGCTTCTGGTGATTTTCTCCAAACTTCTGTGAACCAGAAACCTTATCACACATGCTGCAACCACCCACACATGCAAGCACACACAAATACACACAGACACCTACACACACACACACACACACACACACACACACACACACACACACACGTTATGAGCTTTCCACATGGATAAACACAACACGAACACACATGCCCAGTTGCCCCTCTGAAACTCTCCGCTGTGCAGAAAGTTCTCAAACTGCTTTCCGCCTCCTCACCTCCTGTCTGTACTCCATCTCCATCTATCTTTCCATCTTCCCATCCGTCTTTCAATCCACCCATCCCTCATCTGTCCTCCTATTTCTCCATCTTCTCTTCTGCCACTTTGTGAGGTGCTGGCATGAGAGTTTCTTTTGGGAATAAAAACTTGTGGAAAGCTCTGATTTGGCCTCTCAGTGTGTCTGTGTTTAGTTAATGTGAGCGTAAAGAGAGATGAAAGGAAGAAAAAGACTGAAGTCCAGAGTTTGAGGGTGGTAAATAGAGAGGGAGAAAAATGCAAAAGTTTAGTTTGCATGTTTTACATGCAGAAACTTTACAAGACTGAGGGCCTTTTTGTGTTAGCCATGATTGATTTCTATTGTGCCCAAGTGCGATTGCCCTCCACCGCTCAGCTTTCATGAGTAAGATTGTTTTGCACCAGAGAACACTTGCAGCATTATTTAAGTTGTTGCTGCAGCGTAGAAATTAAACCAATTGCAAACCCAAATTTCACACAGTGGAATCAATGCCTGCATGTCTGCAAACAGATATCTGCATATGTTTGCAGAGTCTGTAGGTGACGGGATTTTGGTGTGCAGCATTGACCATCGCATTGAACAGCAGTTTTGCAGTTTGTGCGGTGAGGTGAAACACATTGGCTGAAAAGTAATTTCAGAAAACATTGGCTACTGCCTGACAATGAGTTATTTTTATATTAGCTTTGTTTAATTTATCTGCATTCACATGCAGATATCTGTTTATAGAGATTAGCCGAAATGACCGGCACACAAAAGAGGATGTCTTGGCTTTGGTATCTGCTGGCTGCATTGGATGAGCCTGAAATTTTGGCTGTCACCTCCAAAAGGCTTTATCATTGTCAGACTGATGGCTGATGTGTTCTGAGATTGAACTTTGCATTACACCTGCTATTGTTTATATTCTGGTTAAAGAACGACCCTCTTGTCCACTTCCTACTGTACCCATGGCCGTACAGTTCAAAAGATGTGATGCATATGTTGCAAATATTTCCAGAATTTGGAGGAGACCAGTAATGCTAAGAAATGGCTTTGCAACTCCACCAACTGCTGATGTGAACCAGACCCAAGTACTCATGAACTGTACTTGAGACCACCTTTTTTATGCCTCGGGCATAGGTCGACCTTCCATGTATGGTACAGTGTTCACACTAATCAAACAAAATGTACTTTGGGGTCAAGTGTACTCAGATCCAAGCCTGGATCTCCGGTGAGAAAGCCTACTAGAGTCTACAGCAATGGCGGCTCTGCAAGGCTATACTTTAAGTTTTATGAATGAGACAAAAAAGCAAAGTTCAGAGACATTAATTCATGGGCACCATGTATCGCTGAACCCAATTTGGCAATCCACTCAATGGTTTTTGAGATATTCCACTCAAAATATGATGGAATATCAGAAGTCCAAAGTCAGTAGGATTCATCTTCTTCGTGCTATAGATATTGGTATAATATCTATGGCATATCTGTAGCATTTGTATAAGTTCAAATACTAGGGATACAAAAATAAATCGAATTCTGCTGTCACTTAAAAGTAACAAGCTCTGTCTTCTCTGTTTACCTGCTGTTCAAAAACAATATCATTCATATTACCTGAAACTGTATTACTTAAATGTATTCTTGTTTGGATCCAACAGCTTCCAGGCAAAACACATTTTTCACAACTCCTCAGCTGTTAAACTGACAAGAAAAAAAGACTGAAACTTTAAGCTTGAAAGCAGTAACAAAAGTTATTGGCAGCTTAATTGGATGATTCTGTAAAAGGTGGCTCAACAGACTGAAAAGTTGTGGCTGGTTATAAAAAACAAGCTTTGTACAAGCCATACAAACTGTTGTTACTATCAGAGCCCAACAAAATGTTGAAGTCTTTTTTGTCTGTTTATCTTGAGTGTATCAGCTGTTTCATTAACTGTAAATCAAGGACAAAAATGTTACAAAATGACTTCAAAATAAAGTAAAAATGTATATGTAATTTATTTGTACTGAGAAGTATTACAGTTGCACTTTCCTCTAACATTGTGTTTGTACTAAAAACTGCCTGTCGTTCATGTCCTCTGAACCGTCCACCAACATGCTGGGGTGTTTAGATCAGGACACCAAACAGACTCCACGTGGAGTTCGCTTATCTCTCCTCTCAGCTGCTGCTCTATCTGCTCCGCACCATCTGTCGCTCATTTGAATAAATGCCACAGGTAGTTAGCTTGTATTTTTTATATCTCTGCCTGAATATCTGCCACAGGTCTCCTGGATTTTTGTCTTCAGGTCTGAACACTCTGAGGAAGATACTATCAGGACATGAAACGACCATCTGCTGCTCATTCTCAGATACGAACACACATGAATGTCACATGTACAGTGTTAGCAGCACTGATTTATTTTCTTACAGCAATAACCAGAACCTGTTTACAGTAGAAATGAGAAAGTCTGTGTAGTTTGGAGTTTCAGATGTCATGACACTTAGAGTTTTATTTACAGTGTCTCGTGTTTTTTCTTGGTTCAGTCGGTGACAAATTTACGCCCCACAAAGATGTCAGGTTACGTACTTGAAGTAAAGTTAATGTAGGTCAGGTACATTTTTGGGAGGAGAAACATGGTTGGGTATTGGTATGTTACATACTTAAGGTAAAGTTACTTAGCATAACAGTTAAGTTTAGTAAAGTTACGTAGGTCGGGTTTAGGAGAAAGAAACATGGTTGGGTGTCATCACATGACGTACTTAATGTAAAGTTATGTCCTTAGCATAACGTACTTGACGTAACATAATGTAATTCAGTAAACGTTACATGAAGTTACAGCTAGGTTTAGTAAAGTCAAGTAAGTTTAGAAAAAGAAACATAGTTGAACATCATCATGTAATGTGCTTATTGTAAAGTTACGTAGTCTACTTAGCAGAACATATTTAACCTTCCCTACAAAATTTTATGTTAATTAAAGTCACGTTATGTAGGTTGGTTTTCAGAAAAGAAACTTTGTTGGGCATTGTCACATTGTGTATGCTACCTAATGTAAAGTTACGTTTTTAGCATAATAAACTTAACATACCTAAGGTAACATACTTCATGTAACAATATTACCATAACATGCTTAATGAGACATACATAAGTCACATAATTTAGGTTTGGGAAAAGAAACATTGTAGGGAATTGTCATGCTGCGTACTTAGGTACTTAGCATAAGGTTAGGTTTAGAAAGAGAGTCATGGCTGGACATTGTCATATTAATAATGCAAAGTTCGTTGCTTAACATAACACACTTTAAGTAACATACTTTGTGGTCACTTGGTTCCACATGGGGTAATGGGACATTATCACAAGTATCTTGGCCGAAGTCCAGTTTGTTTCCACCACCCCGACCTACCCCTCTATGTGGACTTCAGCTCTTTATACGTCTTCCTTCTTTACTCCCTTCAGACGCATTGGTCACATGATCACAGACTTCCTTATCACTGTATGAGGGTTATGTACAAATTCTGATGCGTTACTTTTCGTAGGTAAACAGCGCATCAGAACAATATGTAGAACAATGTTCACCATTAAACCGCTGAACTTTGGCCTGTTCTTCATGATGTATCTAAATTAACACTTGGCTTCCCCCCTTGGTTTGTCCATTCCTCTTACTGTAAACCTAAAATTATTTGACTTTACAAATTAGTGAGAGTTATCTGCCGTTTAGGGCCTTATTAATACACCATCAGTTTGGTAGTAGGCTGTCTGATTTAAGAAGCTACAGCACATTCAGCCCTCTTATCCTTTAATTCTTTGTAAACGGCGACCATCAAAGGAGTCAGAAAGTGAACTGCAACATCGCTACTGTTGTCTTGCTGCTCTGAGGCTGCTGTGTGTAAAGAATTAACAACATATTTGATCACATGTCTACAGTGAATGTAATTATATCAGAGCTATAAGCTGGCAGACCGAATGTTCATCAGCCCAGCGGTGACATCTGCAGTGTTTGGTAGCCAAGGATTCATCTATTAGGTATGTGTTTGTGTGTGTGTGTGCGTGCATGCGTTCGGTGTGTGTGTGTAGGTGTGCGTCCCTGCTGTAATGAACTACAGGCTACAAAATCTGTCTTGTTGGAAGGATGGCTGGAGGTTAAAGAAGAATCTGAAACAGAAGACAGAAAGCTCTTTAATTCCATATGAGCCAAGGCAGAAGTGGTATTATTTATTTTTTATTTTTTTCCTTCGCTGTTGTCCCTCAGGACATTACCACTGAAATCTGTGTGTGTGTGTGTTTGTGTGTGTGTGTGTGTGTGTGTGTGTGTGTGTGTGTGTGTGTGCAGCCACCTGCTGAGAAACGCATAGAAACTAGACTGGGATTTTGGCGTCAATACTTCAGGGTCTGTCTGATAAGCTTGGCCTTAGGGGAGAAACCAAACCAAAATAACAACCCAGAGATGGAGAGAGCTTTACTGTCAAAAAAGAAAAAACATGTCGAGGGACAAAGATGACAAGACAGCACAACAGTGCAAGTGAAGAAGCGCTTAGATCATTTAGCTTTTTTGTCATGCACGAGGGGAAAAAACTAAATTGCCAGCTAAAAATATAATTTGACCCAAAAAAAAAACCCAACAAAATTTACAGGCTCACTGTTTTTTCTTTTGTCTTTGTTTTGTTTTTTTGTTTTTCTTTTCGTAAAATGCTACATTGGCATAGCAGCGCTCACGCAGGTGGATAATACTGAATGGGGTTGCGTAGTGTCAAGAATTTCTGTGGTTAAAGTGTGGTTAGCTTTAGGCACAAAACACTCGGTCATTGTTGGGAAAAGGTCATCTTTTGGCTTAAAATACCTGTTTTGTTGATGACATAAAACAAGGAGGAAATGCAGAGATGTCTTACTAAAAAATGATCTCTTTTCATGGCACCATCCCCACTGGAAAGACAGTAATGGTTCCCTATTAAACACCAACGTTTGGTGGCTGAAAAAGCATCCAGAAAAACAGCAATGCCTTGCTAAATCACAACCAATTTTGTTCTTTGTTGGTCTCAAACAATGGTCTGCACCTTGGCAGGCATCATCCACCCCCTCCACCTCCCAATCTAAAACCTGCTCATAAACTACGTCATTTTAGAAAAGTTGATATAATGCATATGAAATGTGCAAATATAATGTATCCATGGCTTCTGAAATGTCAACGTAAAATAGCGCCAAAACGCCAAAAGGCACCTTTCCTGTGCGAATGGAACGCCACTGGACAGCATCAGCTGAGAACGTGGCCGGACGAGTCAGTCGCAATGATTTTACACACTGGCTGACGGCCAGATGGCACCTGCTGTGCCCACATGCTATGCACACGGGTGGCTTCACTTGAAAATGCGCCTGGATGGAATCTGTTGCTTGCATATGAAACACGGCAGGATGGCGTCAGTTTGAAACGCTGGCAGAAACAAGCTAATATAAGAAGCATAAGGGTGCCTATAGGGTAAGCAGGAGGGGCGGTGAATGGGTACAACAAACAGACTTTGATGCGGGAGTCTGGTGTTCACTACCCATCTGAATGTGATGTTTTTTTGGGGGGGGGGCAGTTTCTACACCTTACCATGTGCCTCCTTCCTGTAATCCTAACCATCTGTGCAAGTAGTATTTGTTGTTGCTCTGGCATTGGTTGCCATGTGCTGTTGTTCCCTAAACATACCCGCATGCTGTATAATCCCACCATGTTCATTTGTTGACATCACGGTAGCAGCATCCTGGAACGTAAACTGCAGATGCAGAGGGATACCTAAAACCAGATATGTAGAAATTCTACTGCAAAGCGGCAACATGTGACGAGTAAGGACAAGAACGTGTTGGAAATGTAAAATGTCAGTATTTTATAGGCTGGAACCCCCTTACAGCAGGACTACATATTTTGTCAGTGACTTCCAAAATCATGGCAAAAAAACATCTTGGTTATATTTAAGGAAACAGCATGTTTTGGCTTAAAATTGCAGTTTTGCTTAGGTTAGATCTTGGTCATGGTATTCACGCCAACCTCCTCCCTCTGGTGGCCATTGGGGCTACGAATAGCCCCATGATAACGGCGCAGGATACTAATCAAATTATTCTGGTTCGAAGAGACCTGTCTAACACAAACCCTGCTCCCTGCTGGCCTGACTACAAACATTAAGCACCACTCAGTCTAATGACAGCTCTCCTTCAACACAACTGTTCAAAGCAGTCTGTCGAGCAACAAGAACTGAGCTCTATAGACTGGAGACACACACTGTCTGCACACCCTCTGTAATTCAGCATCACTTAATGAGAGACTTACACTTTGGATTTGCATGCATGGTCTTAATTATATGAACCTTTTACTTCAGCCAAGTTTATACATAGATTTACTTTAACTGTGGAATTACAAAGTGAACTAAAACTGAACCAAGCAGTCAACATGCTGCAGAACCAAGAAGAGCTGTGGAGCTGCTGATTTCTTACTTAGTATGACTGACCCCTTTTTCATTATATGTAGTCAATTTTAATATATAACAAAATATAAAAATGCAGCTTTATATCACGGATTACTTCTGTCTACAGCATTAAAACAACATAAAATGAGCAATGCATGAAATATAAAATGATTTTAACTTTAGTGCATATGATCAAGTGCATCTTTGTGTAAAATCACTAGAGTGGGACTGAAGCAGAGTCAGCTGGAGTTAGGCTTGAAAAAGGACACACTGTCGAAAAAAAAAGAAAATAATAATAATAAGAATAATAATAATACATGAAGACAGAAACAAAAAATGACAGTAGCAAGAAGAGAACATGCTAAAATGCTTAAATCTGTGAGGTGATTCGTAATTTCCACCTCTACTTTAATCTACTCCAGTCCTGTGGAAGACCTGAGGATGGAGGGACAGTGTGTGTGTGTGTGTGTGTGTGTGTGTGTGTGTGTGTGCGTGTGTGTGTGTGTTTTGGCAGGAGGGGTGATACTGAATAATTCAACTGTTCTGCCCAAATTCTGTGGTGAAGCCAGGCAGAAAGAGGACAACATGGTGTGTGTGTGTGTGTGTGTGTGTGTGTGTGTGTGTGTGTGTGTGGAGGGCCAGCAGAGAAGGTCAGACATGTTGGGGGGATTTAAATGGGATTTCTTTTCCTTGAGCTTTAAAAAAGGTACAGCGGAGACACAACATTGAAACTGGGTCAAGGAAATGGGTGAAGGTGAGTGTACCCCCCACCCAAACATACCCACCCACCGACCCACACACACACACACACACACACACACACACACACACACACACAGAGTCACAGGGGGTCTGGAGGAAGCCTGCAGAGTGATGGAGAGATCACCCTGACAATGGTTGTTTTTTTAGTAAAAGAAAAGAAAAGAAAAAATAACAAATAACAATGCTCAGTATATTTTTTTCTTGTTTTAGGACACTGGCACTCACTTCTAGAAAAATCCTGAAAAACACAAATTTAACACTCAAATTGTAATTACGTGACTAAGTAAACTGGGAGAATTTTTTTCTTGTATTAACAAAAATTAGTGTTAAATACTGAATATAAGACATTTCACAGTAGACATATGTTTTAAGTGTTTTTTGTGTGTGTGTCTTGTTTATAAAGTACTGTAATGCAATGAAGCATTTCCCCTGTTACCTAGCCGACAGTATCCATGGATGCAGTAACAAATGTCTGTGGGGCTTTCTCTTTGTGTTTGTCTCCTTTGTAATCTCAAAAAAATGAAGAGACGAGCTCATGTTGAGAAACAAATTATATTTTCCGTGTTCTGTACTAAATGTAATTTGTTTATGAAGAGGAAGATCAGAGAGGACCAGAGGCAGTATTGTGACATTATGGACCCTGCAGTCAGAGGCAGAGGAGACCACCATGAGATTAAACTCAAGTCTCTTTACTGTATGTTTATTTAGTCAGAGGATTCAATCATAAAAAACTGATTTGATTGATGTATCAGTGCAGCAGAGCAGGAGTTACTGTTTGACTCGTTAACAGGCAGCATTTATGAGCTGCGTTTAATCATGTTTCTCTGACGACTGAACTAGAAAAACAAACTGTGAGCTTGGCTGTATTTTTTAAGCAATCTCTCATGACAGGCTGCGGTATATTGTGATAGACATATTCCAATTTAAACAGTGAGCTGCAGTCAGGATCGGCAGTGTCTACCCCATCTCCCTTGTAAGTTACACTTTCTAAACCAATAATATATCATAAAATAAACGTATTTACAATATTAGTGTTTATGCTTGTGATTTCCATTATTCATTTTTATATTAATTCAGTTGTTTAGATAAGAAATGTAGCAGTCGTGCGTCACTGAGTATCAAAATAATTAGAAGAAAGACAATGCTTTTAGTCCTCATTAACTATAAATGCAAGCCAAAAACAACGTGCTGTGCATGTGGACTTCTTCTACAACATCGACATCAAAAAGCAAAATTCCCTTTTGCCTTTTTACGTTATTTTGACAGAAATGCCCTTTGTTACGTACTATAAGTATAGTCAAGATTCCACACTGGAAATGTGCACAGTCGGATTTTAACATCACCACGTCAGAGGTCATTGTCATCATTAACAACATTAGTGATTTTGGCGTAAGATACAGACGCCAAAAGCCATCTTTCCGGCGGCATGATACACAGCCGTAACAGTTTGTAACATGGCCAGAGGGAACCTGTCCTGGCCATATAATACGGTGTCGGTGGGCACATGGCTCGGCAGTATGACACGCTGACAGGCAGCGTCAGCTTACAATGCGGCTGGACAGAACCCCTCCACGGCCGTATGATACGCTGGTTGAAACATCACCAGTAACAACATAATGTAAAGAACTGGAGAGTAAAGGTGGGGGTAATGGATTGACTTTCACCCGGGGGCGCCATTTTCACTATCCCGTACTAATGTTTTTTTCTTAACCTAACCACATGTTTTTGTTGCTTAATCCTAACCATGTTGTTGGTTGTGGCATCCCGAAAATGTCAACAGCAGATGGAGGAGGATACCCAGAGAAAGTCTACTGACAAAGTGGCGATATGTAAAGTCTTGGGATGAGAACATGTTGGTATACGTACATCTAAAAAAATATAAAACAGGTCATTTTTTTTACTAAATGTGGCCCAGCTGGGGAGCTGTTGTTGAGTTGTTATTCTTGTAAATTACTGTTGTACATAACTGGTCTCATCACAGGCAAAACTATAAACTAACACTAAATTATGTTGTGTGTGTTTGTGCACGGACCCCTGTATCTCTGTGTAATTGTGTGTGTATTAGAGCATGTTTTCCTTTGTGTGTGTGTGACAGTGACAAATGGACACAGTCTCCAGTCCATCAGTGAAGTGGCTGCTGCTTTGTGTGGCTGATGATAGCTAACAATAATTGCTATGAGACTTAAAATGACTTGTAATTACATCGTGAATTTCATAACCAGGTCCCAAGCTCGTTACACAGTGAGATTTGTTTTTAAGTCACGTTAACATCATCACTTCGGTGGCACTGACAAACGACCGAGTCTGCAGAATACTCAGCATGGGCAGCCTCAGCACGAGGTCTAATTCAATTTAGTCCAAATTTGTTCTAGCGAGCTGCTCATTAAGTTGGAGGTTTGTTTGTCTTCAGAAAACATTAGCTGAAAGTAGATCTATACGCTGTAATTGAACTCCTGTGTAAACTAGGCGAACACAAACTCATCATTCAGTGTAATGACTTTCATCCATTTCACTGATAGTAATAGATAAGACAAACAGGAGGGGACACTGGCATATGAAGATAATTAATGTCCCCCCAGAAAAGAGTGCAGTGGTCAAAAACTCCTGCTGAACTGTACGTGTCATCGCCTCCTACAAGCTGTCCCATCACCAAACAAATTAAATTAGGGACTTAGCAGGCTATTAAAAAGGTAATCTGGGAGTTTCTGTTTTTTTCACTGATGGATTACATGTCCAAAATAAGTTTTAGGTCTCTAAAAGTTCAGGAGGGGTGTAAAGTTTACGGAACTGCAAAAATTCAGACAGCAGAAAGCTTTAACAAATACAGTGCTTTAGTAACGCTGTAACATACACACAACCTGTGTTAAGTCATGCATGTTTCACTAAAAAGAATAAGAGCTCCTGTCAGATATTCAGACCTTTGTAAGAGTTGTAGTAGAGCACAGCAGTTGTGCTTAGGTGAAGAATTTTATCTTTTTGCAAGATGCATGAAGAAGTAAGTCTTTAAAACACAATGTTTTTTTTAGTTTGTACCATATCCTCCCATATTTTGGTGGCTAAGTAGCTAATAGGCCAACAATTCGTGAAATTGGTCTGAAACGATGACACAGGCTGCGATGTAACGTAAAGCACCGTCAATTTTACATCCACTACAAGCCCTTATTTTTAGAAAATGATAAATTGGAAAACAAAACATTAAAAAATAAAATAAAAGTTAAAACTAAAAGAAAACTCACATAATCCATCTTGGTTCATCTTTCCACTGTTTGAACAATCACCAACTCTTCAGTTAGATGTGAAAATCGCTGGCCCTACCCTCGCTAAAATGACTGTTTATTTAAATAGAGTCTGGTGGAATTGGAAATGGCAATGTTGGGCCTGTTTCTGGTGAGACAGAAAGGATCCTACTCTTTAACAAAAAGGTCTATCTTTGTAGGGATCCTTTCCATAATACTGTCAAATGCAGGAGTTTCCTAAACTTTGGGCCAGTTTCAAAAAATGTTGTTCCTATATTAATGACTTAGACACACAAACATGCTGATTACCCTTTAAGTAACAGCTAATTTATTAACTTCATTTATGCTGTGGACTTTCACTTAAATGTTGCATGTACTGAAGTGATAGATCTTTAACATATTTTTGTTATATTGTATGTTGTCCAAAACAGGTCTCTCTTGAGAATGAGACTCCGTTTCTCATAAGATTGCCTGTATAAAAAAAGGTTAAATAAAAATAAATAAAACTTTCAATACTGCAATTCTTGTTTTCAATACTGCAATTCTTGTTTAGCGTTGATGCTTCAAGTTCCTTTAAAAGACACAAGTTTAAAATCTCTACTGCATCCAGTTTTGTAAAAAAAATAAAAAGAATAATTTAGCAACAAAATGCATATACACATGATGTCAGTGTCTTTGTGACCTCTCTGGTTTTCTTACATCGTGTTCTCAACACAAACTTGATGGAAAAATCTTAACTGCAGGTTCTGTATTCATAGGTGTTTCATGATCTCACAGATGTCTGCTGTCTGACAGGAATGATAAAATGCGAGCCTGGGAGCAAACCACCGTGTAAATCCAAAATTTCCACAGATTGTGCTTCTTCTTCTGTGGTGTGCTAGAGCGAAGGTCACAATTGGTGCTAGGCTAAACACTTAAAGGTATGGATAACTCCTACCCACTCTCCCCTGCTGCCGTCTCCTGCTAACGCGAGCGAGAACACAGCCAGAAGACGATGTGCTTAAATGCACATTCGGTTCAGCAGCCTCTGTCTGATCATTTTGGCTAAGCATCAGTGTCAGCAGTAAAAACAAGACTGCATGTACGATACAATCAGTGTCTGTCGATAAAATTAATCATTCTGTGTCATACAGATTAGTTTAAACAGGCCTAATGTTCTGCCTAAAGTGTTTTTTCCCTCGTTTTAATATTTTCTTTTATTATATAGCAGCAATAAATTGATAAACTCTCTTTCTTTCACTGCCTTCTTGTTGCTTTTCATTGTTCTGATGTGTTGATATGACAGGTTTATCGCCTTAAAACACGCAACTCACCAGAAATGAGCTTACTTCTCAACTTTCTATATTGCTTTTTAATGTTGACACATTTTTATCTTGACGACGAACGCTGCATTCAGCTGCTGTTGAAGAAATGGTGCTAATAATACCGAAAATATGTCATTTGTTGTAATTCAGACATTGGTAAGTATGCACACACACACACACAAACCCACACCTAATTTCCCTCTTTAACTTAGGACACAACTTGCAATACAAACTAAAGTCTCCAGCAAAGTCCATTAATCTGTTCCAGTTAGACCACTTCCTCTCTCTCTCAGGCAGCTGTGTGTGTGTGTGTGTGTGTGTGTGTGTGTGTGTGTGTGTGTGTGTGTGTGTGTGTGTGTGTCTGGTTGTATTGATCTCTGATGCTCTCTGTGTCCATTAGTGGCCCAGGAGGCAGACGCTCTGTCTGTCTGAAGTGTGTGCGGGTCTGTATGGAGGTTTATCAGATACTCATCAAACACTGCAGAATCCTCCGCAGCAGAGGCCTCATATGGAATATGTCACAATTTTGATAAACCTTTTCAAGAGCCGATTTAAAGTAACCCGAGTTTTGGTCGATATTTGGGAAGTGTCATAACTTAGTTAGAATGAATTACTCCAATCCTGAAACTCAGTTAAGATGCCATCATTCACGGGTTTTAGATTTCATCAATTCTGACCCCAATTAGAATTCTGATAATCAGATGTTTAAAAAAAAAAAATGCGTTCAAGGAAAAGATATCCCCCATTTTAAGCCCATTTAAGCTGCTGTTAACATTTAATAGTCATTACATGTGAGATATTTGCTGATTCGTTTTGGTTAAAAGGCAACATGAAGGAATATATTAACATTCTAGCACTGAAACACAAATTAATCAAATACCTAATCAGCAGGAAAGTCATTAGCAATTTTCATGATCTATTAATCACTGAAGTTATTTAGAGGCTACCCCCGCAAACACTCTCCTACTCCAGAGTCTCAAATGTGATAACTTGCTGCTTTTCTTTGTTTAATATCATTGTAAGTTGAATATTTTGAGTTTGAGACATTTGTAGATTTGTTCTTGACTCTCTTTTTTAATCAGTGATACTGCTGAGTTGCAACCTTAAAATATACTCTATCCTGCCATGCACAAGTTTAATATTTTCAATTAGTTGGGTTTTTTTCAGGAGCTGGACAACCTTTGCTGATTCTTGGGCATCAGGACACTTATGAATACTGATCAAGCAGAATACTGCCTTCAATTCCTTGATGCAAGTGTCTACAGCCCAGTTCAGACCAAAGATTCAAAACAACAAGAGTGAAAACTTACAACATCAACGTGACTAGATAGGATGGCGTATCGTCTCCATAGCAACTGAACATTATTTGTAGCTTTCTGAATTATGAATGAAGATGGTAACAGTGGGGGGCAGGTAGTCTTTTTCTTTCCAAAATGAACAAAATGAGCCTATATGCACCTCAAAGCTCAATAATAAACACAATATAACTTTTTTGTTTTATCCGTATAAAAACCAAACTGTAAAAACGAAACATCAACTAAGAGGCAGATGTTGTTTTGGACTTTGTTTTGACACTTGTTAATCCAGTTATGAACAACAAAGACAGACAATTTCAATCCATCACATCCAGCTAAGTCTACAGGGAATGGAAGAGTTTTTTATGACTTCCCCTGTCACTAAAATCTCTCACCTGCCAGCATGACAGATTACTCTAACTTTGACAAAAAGAGCTCCCTGCACAGTGTGTACCATAGAGCAAGAGGTGCTGAGAACTGCAAGATAAACTTGATGGGAAAAAAAAACACAAATTCACTCACATTCAGCCTAGAAAAGTTTGTGAAAGTTCAGGCCCTATGTATGACCTCAACCACAAACATCTGTAAGTTTTTTCCTCAAAATCCCAAAGCAAAGCTATAGCCAGAGAGTGTGTGCAAAGTAAACAAGTCTTTCTATAGGTAAATTTATCTAAAAAGTGGCTCCCAGCCAGATACCAGCAGCCCTTCTTAAGTGGACACGATGTTTTCCCTTGACCTAATATCACTCTTATCGACTACTTTGGCTATTTATCTGGATGCACCATAGTGTTTGTGTAAGAGTGAGAGTTCGATACGGCACTTAAAACACAGCAAATATTCAGAGCGGCTACAAGAGGCTCATTAAATTTTGATGCTCTCCTCTCTCTGCAGCTCTTATCCAAGGTAATGGAAGCTAATTAGCGCTCACACATACACAGCATCATTAATGGGGAGTAACAGGTTCTGTCCTCTTGATTCAGATGACTCTCAATGCTTCCTGGACCGCAGGGAAACAAAATGAGCGCTGAATGCCTGAACTGTGTCTACCGAGGAAATAACGCGCTCACATTGGAACCAGGAAGTGTTGATGTTTTCTGCAACTAAACCGCATATAAACTCATTCCTTCGAGTTCTTTTTTCACCGCAATAATCTTTTCAACCAACTAAGGCACTGAGGGGTTTGGCCTGAACTTTGGCAGCAGGAACATATAGCTCTGTATCCATTACTGCAATCCAAAAAGTCCTGCGGTGGTGCCTTTTGATGGTCAAGATGGTCACTGGTTCAGACTCAGAATGAGTACAATAAGAAGAGGAGGCTATAAAAGAGAACAAGTGAGAAATATTAAACTTTACTTACCAGATCCAATGAAAACTAAAAAAGGTTGTACTTTGTAGAGAGATATTTCCTCTTTCTGGTGTTTTTAGTGCCCTGTCCTATCTTAGACCGCTCTCATTTTTAAGTCATCAAATACTGCTGCTTTCAGTGTAAGATCCAAATGACAAAAGCCACCTTTCACGTCTGCATGATATGCCGCGAGAGTGTTATCTGCCAGTGTTATTATACACTGGCAGATGGTCAGATGGCACCTGCCACATCCGTATGATACGCTGACGGGCTGCTTCACTTGAGATTGCGGCCGGATGGAACCTGTCGTGTGCACATGATATACGTGAAGAGGGGTTCACGTTGAAACACCGCCGCTGAAAGGGTTCAACGAACCTTGACTTTCATGCAGCCGTCCAGTGTTCCCTTCCCTTCTGATTATTCAAAGTCACTCACTTAAATATTTTACTCTGCTTGTGTAAGGACATCGACAGCCTGGTTAACTAAATGCTGCACTTTATTTTTTAAATGTTGCACTTTATTTCTTGTTTTGTGCATCAGGTGTTTGTTAACCTGTGGCATTTTGTGCCAGGTGATTGTTGGCGTATCCATGTTGGCACTTATTTCTCTTATTATTATCATTACTCTTTGCTATTTTATCATTTTTTTTTATAATTCTTAGGTCTTTTTAACTTATATTGTATAAATTGTGTATATATTGTCTTAGATGTCTGTCTTTATGCTGAGCTCTTGGAACCTCATTCCAATGCTGTTTCTACTGCAAATGGCAAATAAATTGACTGACTCAGTATGTGATGGAGTTGTTTTGTTGTTTTTTTTACCCCTAACCATGTTCCTCCCTCCCCTAATGTTAAGCATCCATGCTTCTTATTACCTAATTATGACCCCCCACGCCAGCAAGTGTGTGTTGACTTCCCAATGTTTGCTGCCATGTGCTTTTGTTGCTTTGATATAACCAAGTGCATCGTAATCCCATCATGTGCTTGTGTTGACATCATGTTAGCGGCATCCCAGACCGTCACCAGCAGATGCAGAGGGACACCTGGAGCATAATACATAACAAAGAAGTCCATAACAAGCAGCAATATGTGACAATTTGGGATGTGTCGCCACTACTTTAAATATACTGCCTTATTTATGGAATTTCTTTAGGACCTGGTCCAAGAGTAACAACACTTCATTCAGCTGTATACGGTGTACAAAGATGAATGACAATAAAGCTTACTAAAACTTGAACATAGTTCGGAGTACTTGTTGGGTGAATGTGTGGTTATCGTCAAGCATTTTGTCCACTGAGGTCAAGGCAAGATCCGCTTTTAAATGATGGTCAACACTCGCACGACTACCTTTATTGCTCCATTAAAGTGACAGTTTGGATATTTTTACACAACGTTCCCTGCATGTTCTTCGCTGCTTCATCTGTTCCTCTGTCTTCCAGTGAGAAGATCTTGTCATATGATTTGATAAAAGCGTTAAGACAGCAGTTTCACCATCTTTCATTTCTGCTCAGAGCAGCCAGACCTGAAACGTCCTGGTCAGGAAAATAGAAATCACTTCAGATCTTGTTTGACAACTTCTCAGCAGCACTGGACATATTTTTTCTTCTTTCTCTCCTGCCTTCCTCCCATCCTTTACCCTGATTTTTAGGATTTTGCAGCCTGGATTTTAGAACAGCTAAGCCTCTGTCTACCATTATTTTGCTCTCATTACCTGAATTACTGTCATTTTCTGTTCCAGCTCACCACAACACAATTGCATGCAGGGCTGAGAGACAAAGCAGCAGAAAAGCTCATCTCTTTGTTTCCACTGATGATGCAAGTCTTATTTTCTATAGTGTGTTTTTTTCTTTTTGTTTCCATCTTATTTCTTATTTCTGGTTGCTTAAAAAACTATGACCATGGACATTAAATATGATTATATTTATCTATGACATTTTTTATGTTTTTCTACCTTTATCTTGACATTCAACATAAAAAATGCTGTAATGCCTTATTATATTTCAAAAAATATATATATATTTTTACCCAGCATACTGACGACAGATAATATTAAGATTTTGTTGGCTTTAAATTGTGTTGTTAAGTAGCCAAAATCCAACATCTTCCAAACATTGCATGTCAACATCATCTTGACATAGAATAGTAAAATTAATAGCAATAATAATTTGTAGAACAGAAGCAGAACCTAACATCTGCAAAACGTCAATTACTTCCCGTTTTCATTCTATAGTCGTCAAATACTGCTGCTTTGGCTTCGGCATAAGATACTGATGCAAAAAGCCACCTTTCGTGGCATTGTGATACACTGATGAGCTGCATCAGGTTGTAATTTGGCCAGACGGAACCTTTTGCGGTGCTATGACACGTCGCAGGTACAAAACGTGCACCGGCGGCATCAGTTGATGACAGAACTGGTCGCGGCTGTATGATATGCCGCTGGAAGGCGTCACATTTAAACGTTGCCAGTAACGATATAATATAATGAGCATGAAGATCCTCATAGGGAGGGTGGAAGTGAAGGTGGTGAGTACAACTCACCCCGGACTTTCACCTTGAAGCCCGTTGCTTGCTTCCCATATGAGTACAGAGCCAAACCATGATGTTTTTTCCCAAACCTAACCATGTGCTTTTGTTGATGTCCCGCCATTGGTTACCAGTTTAGTTGTTTAGTTGCCTAAACATAAACACAAAACACAAACGCTTTTGTAGCCTAATCCCACCATGTTGTTGACATACAACTGTTGGTAGCAGCATCTTGGAATGTCAACAAGTGGATATCAAGAGTGTAATATGTAGACTTAAAAGTCCACTGAAAAAGCGGCGATATGTGATGACTTGGGATGAGGAAGCAAATTCTAACATTGTTAGACATTTAAAAAATTATCAACCTTATATTCATTCAAACCAAAATTTGTTTGACGTAAGAGTCCAACATCTTTCTGACATCATACATCCAGTGCCAGCTGGGAAGAAACAGTTTCGGCAGCACAAGCCAAGTGCCACCTAGTTCAGTTAAATTCAAGAGAAGGCAAACTTCTCTATCGCTGATATCTCAACACTCTGCAACCCACACCAAAACATCCAATGGACCGATAAGTAGCACTATAGGACAAGTGTGTATTTTGATTTGGGGTGAACTATCCCTTACATATGGGCAGTTTGAAGCTACACTGAAGTATTAATTTTATCTTGAATGATCAAACAAGATATCATCACAGCTCAGAGGGGAAGATCAATGAACTGTGACATCCTTTATCTCAACGTACCTTTACTTACATGTAACTAATAACAATCAGTAAATACTTTTTTGATTGGTATAACGTTTTATAAAAATTCAGTTTGAATCTATTGTATGTAATGTTATTGGTGGGAGGTTGGGTAGATTTTGTTGACAAGACTGTCCAAAGACATGACATTACTCACTTCAGTATTCAGTTTATTCAGGAAGAATAAATAGCTTTTAATTAACAGAGTTCATCCAAATGTCAGGGCAATTTAAAAAATGTCACAAATGGTAATTGGATTGGTTCCATCAACTTGGTGCACAACTTGTGACATAAAAAAAAAAAAAGTATTTTTTTTGTCCCTCATGTTTTTGTGTATTGGTAGCAACACGATGACTCTTTACTCCTTAATTTCTCATAATGATATTTAGTGAGTTCTTTAGGGAGTGCATCGTCCATAATGTGGGAAAAGAGCTTATTGAAACAAGCAAAATATTCGAAAACAGAGATTTCTTCCCAACACTGATATTTTCCACTTTCCAAAGACATGCTGGTGTGGGTTTGGAGTTGTGATGTGTTGTGACAGAAGTGTCTGATGTGTTCGGACTGAAACAAACACTCAATGAAACCTTCCCACTACACAGAAAGAAATCACTATTAATCTCTCGTTCCTTTTTTCTAAAAAACCTTCTTTCTCTCTTCGTTCCTGCCTTTTCCTCTTTTTATCAAAATTTGACTTGATCATGTTTCTCGACTGAGCAGGCTGAATGAGTTTAGCTCTCTCTTCATTAGCTTCACTAATCCAGGATTTCTGAGCCCCCTCATCCTCAGTCTCCCTGTGCCGAGTTGTTTAATTCGGCGAAGCCCTAAAAACTATGATGAATTCTACGATACGTGAATCCGTGAAGCGCAGTCTACTCATTAACTTATCACCATGGAAACAATAGACAGTAGTTGTGTCCTGTCCCGGTAAATTTGTTTTCCTTTAATTGGACTTGCAGGGATGTTTTTGTGTGCTGTAGGTGGAAATGGACTTCATTTATACAATGTTCTTATACCACAAAGTAATTGGGGTTGAATGTGTTAGTAAAGGACAATTTGACGTGGAAAGGACAGCTTGAACAACCAACCCTGTGGTTCATGGACAACCCAATGTTTCATGATTGTTTCCTGTAAAAACCTGAAAAAAATCAACATGTGTCCTTTGTGAGTTACACTACACACAGCCTCATTCCCACAGCACAAAAAAAACGCTAACACTAGCTAACATCTGGCTTTTTAATGCAATGGGAATGCATACAATCGGCATTCACACCAGGGTCAAATGACTCTGCAGTAGTCACGGTAATCGCCTCTGTTCAGCATTGATGGGAACACAACACCTGCGTGAACTCAGTAATTTCAGCTCCTTAACCAGCGAGAAGCAATGACACGCCGTCACTAACTACCGTCTGTCTCCTCCAAAGCAATGCTAAACACCAATCCAAATACATTTACACCGAGTTTGAAAGGGGGACTTTATACCTAAGAGATAAATGATGAGAAGAAACCACTAAAAAAGTTTTCAAAGACCTCTGTTCCTGCTGCTGTCTGATGTTTACCTGTTCTCCTGCTGGTCCGTGACGTCGCACGGACACATCAACAAGACAATGCACACACACGCACACCAGCTGACAGAAAGGCCTACTCGCTCTCCAGCAGTAAATTCAGTGGCAGTGAGAATACAGCCATTTAGCGGGATTACCTGTGTTTAAAAAACCCACATGGACCAGCTATCTGTGGTGGGAATGAGGTATATACCACTTAAACCTATTTTAAAGTAGGCAAACCTATTTAATACATTTGAACTATACTGTTATAAATGTGTTGGGATGGCTCTGTTGGTCACACCGGATCTTAAAAGTTTTGGGTTTTTTCCCTTAAATCTGAAGACAGCTGCAGACTTTAAGCTCTCTCGTACATAACATGTCCGTTACCCAGTGACCTTCGTGTTAATTGATTTACCATGTTCAAAGCCAAACGACAAAATGCGTCAGAGACTGAGCGACTCCCATTCCACACTGTTTACATGTAACATTCCCTCACTGAAAAGTTCAAACATCCCTTGGTGAGTTCTGTGTTTGAGATCAGATGAGCATCTGCCCCTCGTCATCTCACTCACTCCTCTTCATCTGTATCTTCTTTCTCCTTGCACGTGTCCTCAGGGATTTCATGGTCTATCGAGGGTTTTAAAGATGTCAATTATGATCTCATAAGCCATTATTTTCCCCATTTTCCATCATTTGTTGTACTCTGACTCATTCACCAGGGATGTTTCTTGACTGAATACGATGGAAGGTACCTTTTTTCCCCTCTACACTTTCTATCATATTGTCTGTTCCTTTTACATAATAATTTTCCTCAAACACCAGCTCGTTCTCATTGCAAAGACATCAATTACCGCACTTTTGCAGTGCTTTGGGTGTAAGATCTCGGTGCTAAAAGCCCCTCTTCGCATCTGCATGATACACCACTTGACATATTCAGCTGAGAACAGGGTTAAGCCACTGGATGGCAGTTTCTGCGGCAGTATGATACGCAGACGGTCGTGTCAGATGAGAATGCAGCTAGATGGAACGTTCCGCGTCTGCATGATACATAGCAGGACGGCGTCAGGTTGAAACACTGCTGGTAATGACATAATATAAGGAGCGCAAGAGCGGGTGGAAGGGGCAGTGGACCCATCCAAAAAACACAAGACTTTAATGCAAGAGTCCAAACTTTCCTTCCCATCTGAAAGTATAGTTTCTTTTCCTCCACCTTACCAAGTGCCTCCTTAAACCTAACCATCGGTGCCTAAACATAACCACGTGCAGCATAACCATGTGCTTTTGTTGACATCACGGTAGTGGCATCCTATGTTTGAGAACATGTAGACACCAAAGTCCTTTGACAAATTGGCGATATGGGATGACTTGAGATGAGAAGGTGTTGGCTATTTCACTGTTTTAACGCTGGTGACGGTACTGGACAAATAAAAGCAGCAATGGACCAGGTAGACACTGTTAGCCAAGAAACATGGATGCTAACTAAAATCATTATATTTGAATATTTTACAAGAAAAAACTACATTTAACGCAGGTATCAGGTCTTTAGGAAACACGTGTTTTGGTGTTTGCTTACATAAACACTGCACAGGATACCTGTAAGGCATATTTACTAAGTCATGCATAATTTAAAAAAAATCAAGTAATAACATGAGAAAAACAATTCAGTTGTGGCTTTGATAAAGACTTTTTGTTCCTGTCCCAGATTAGGAAGGAATATAACATGTCCAAGAATATCATCATGCAGACGTAGTTTGTAGATGGCTTTTTTTGAACAGAAAATATTGTAAATGATGACATGTCCAATTTAAATGAGGCCACTGGGGACACGTGACCATCAGGAGAACTTATTTTTTTTACTTCTTTTTCACCTGCCCATAAATTTTCTTGTTGTTTGTCCTCTTCACTCCCCCGCATGCACCTCCTCCTTCTCAGTCTCTCCCTCTATCTTTATTCCCATCCTTTCTAGACCTCCCCTCTCCTCCCCCTCCTCCTCTTTCTCTCTATCTGTCTCTTCCCTCAGCAGCCAGTAACGCGATTCAAGGTGACGAGTTCACATCGTCTTCTAGGGAGCCCTTCTCTCCTGACCTACTTTTACTGGCTGCTACACTGCAGCGCACTTACAAAACACGCACACACACACACACACACACACACACACACACACACACACACATACACACACACACACACAAACTCGTACAGAGCCTTGCACATAGACACACAGATTTAACTAAATTACCTAAACAGTTATTTCCATAACACTTTAAAAAATACAAAACTCTTACAAGCATCTTCATGTCCTGATGAGACTCCCACAATTTCTTTTTTACCTCTTCTTAAACACATACGCGCACACACACAGAAAGTTTCACACAGAGTGATGCAATAAGAGAAAGTTATGTCGTTGTAATGAAAATGTAATTTCATTTTCTGGTTGCTTCAGGTTGGCTGTCGTGAGCAATTTTTGTTTTCAGTCTGACCTGCAGTCTTGTGAATGTACTTTGCATGCCCAGATGCCCCCACCGACACTGTCAATGTCAACAAAAGCTCACGATAGGATTAAACTACAAAAGCATGTTTTTGTGTTTAGGCAACAATTACAGGAATGTCGACAAAGGCACATGCAACAGAGGCTTGGGTTATGTGTAGAAAAACCTTGACTTTCAGACAGTAGGCGAACACCAGACTCCTGCATGAAAGTCTGGGGTTTGCTGGATCCATCCACCACCCCTCGAGCCCGCCATATAGGGACCTTCATGCTCTTAATATTATGTCATTACCGTCAGCGTTTCAACGTGATGCCACTGTTGTGTCAAGTCCCAAGTTCCATCCAGCTAAACTGCAGCTGAACATTTGCAAATCATTCTGTCGTGGCAGGTGCCCACATTTCTGGCGGTATATGATAACATCATAAATTGTTCTATCTGGCTGTGATCTCAGCTGACGGCGTCCAGCGGCATATCATGCGGACATGAAAGGTGGTTTTTGGTATGGGATCGTACAACGAAGTCACTGCAAAAGTGACAGTACTTGACAACTAAAGAATGAAAAACAAGTGACTCTGTCCTCCCGTGCACAGAGATCACACTCCCAAGACGAGAGGGGCAAAAAGGGGCTCAGCAAAACAATTTATTGCGTGAAGCTTGACAATAACAAGATTTTATCGATCTTATATAATCAAATTTGCAGTAAACTTGCAGTGATTGGATTTATTCTAGCTGGATATCTCCAGGAAAATGTCACAAACATCACAAATATTTTTAAAGACACTAAGTTACAGACAAAGACATATATTTATACTGTAAACCTATTAACAATTAATAAAAAACCTACAACTTAAATGCCAGTGAAATAAAAGATAAAAGGCTTCATAAGAAGTGAGCTAAACCAAAGTACCAAAAAGCGCCCTAAGAGAGGAAATTACAGATCAGATTTGTATAAAAACATTAATCCGACCCAAACCAAGCTGAGGGGGAAATGTATGCTTTTCTCTAAAAAATTCCTCCCCCTCAGCATGTCTCGGCTCCAGCAGGGAAGTGCCTGCACACGTCGGGGCTCTGTGCCCGAGGGACGGCCCGGGCAGAAAAAGGGTTTGCTGGTTGGCAACAGCAGCAGAGGCGCAGCGCTGCCAGTGTGCAGAAGGCAGGGCGAACCAGGCTAAACCCTGCTGGCAGCGGGATGAGTGGTGAGACGCACTGACCTGGAATCTGGGATGTTAGACTAACACTGCTAAATGATTCATTGGCAACAATGTCGATTAGGGCGACACCTTCATCTTTATTTGATATCAAGGCCAAGGAGAGTGGAGGGGGGGGTGAATAGATGAAGAGATAAAGAGAAGAAAGGATGGAGGGAAAAAAGAAAAATACTCAGCTGTAGTCTAAATCCCTCAAACACTGTGGTGGAAAATGTGGGTGTAGAAAGTGAATGAGTAGATCAGCTCGAGCAGGGCACCTCAGCGACTCACAAAGACCACATTACAGGACTGCGGTTTGAACAGAGAAGCTGCACCGACTGACTTTGAGAGCTTGTGGTTTTACTAAAAAGCATTGTGAATGTGTTCAAGTTGATCACTGAAAAGTGTGGTGATGCAGGAAGACAGCACTGAGATCAGTTTACATTTTCATGTCTTGGCTTAAATACACAGTTATGGGGGCACAACCCCAGCTGGAAAAGAAGGCATGTCTCGATACAAACATAACCACTTTTTGTCGCACTATATCTGCTGGAAAGCAGAGATGACTTGAGAAAAAACAGGTGCTTTTCAAGCCAGTATTCCAGAAAGAAATTAGGAGATGTCTTGATAAAAAGCAAATGCTTTTTATGGCACTATACATGCTGGAAAACAGCAATGTCTCTGTCAGAAAGAAAAAAAAAAAAGAAATGAAACGCTTTTCATGGCAGTATCCCCACTCGAAAAGCAGCGATGTCTTGATAAAAAAAATTTAAACAAAAATAAACACTTTTCATGGCACTGTGCCTGTTGTAAAAACTGTAATGTCTTGATAATAAATAATTGCTTTTCATGCGAGTATAATGGCAGGGAACATAGCAATGTCTACATAAAACACTTGTGCCTCTATCACTACTGGAAAAGCAGTGATGTCTTAATTTAAACAATTGCTTCTCTTGCCAGGATACTATAACAATCACTTTCATGGCACTATGGCCGCTGTAAAAACAGTGACGTCTGGGTAAAGAACAACCATCTCTCGTGCTAGTATCCCAGCAGGAAACACAGTGATGTCACGATCATGTCTTAATAAAAAACATGCTTTTCGTGACACTACATCTACTGGAAAAACAGCAACGTGTCGATAAAAACAGACATTTAGGTGGAAAAAACACAGCGATGGAAACACAGTGTCTCAATATATAAAACAACCCCTCTTCCTGGCACTATCCCAGCTGCAAAAACAGCAAAGTCTTTAAAAAAAAAAACATGTTACATATAAAACGTGCTTATGCTAAATATTTGTTGATTCCAGAGCTATTAGCTATTGTACCACTATGATGAACTGAATGATCTGGCAAAGACTTGAGTGAAGAACTGAGGTACATATACTGCAGGAGCTTGATGATGAGTGGATGGGCTGCAGGCGTGCAGGTAGATTGGCAGCAGGAGGGAAATGGACTGCCACACACACACACACACTGTATATCCATATACACACAGATAACAAAGTCTGAACAAAAATATGAGGTTGGAACATGCTTCTACAGTGACATGGTATGGCCCAAAACTGATTATTCTCAAAACAAAATTGCCTGTTGCTCCCAAGTCCCATTCATTCAAAGCTGTTTCCCACTTTATGCTGACATTTTAAAAATATTGCTTATGTTTTGTGCAAATCTGTAATGGAAACCTGCTTATTGACAAGATATGATTTGCAGTGAAAAACAAAACAGAGAAAACCTGGTACCAAAGTGAGTTTAGTCGAGTCGAGTCAAATCATGCAGTGGAAATGCTGCATTAAGGGTATCTCTTGAACTACAATAATTTTAGCTTTAACATCCACAGAGACACCGGAAAATGAAAGATTACAGAAGAAAAAAAAATAGAGAATGTGAGCCCTTGTGGTGTTTCATAAAACCCCTGTAATTTGAATCGAGTGCACTCCTGCTCCCTCTGACTGAGCACCATGAAGGCCAGTGGAGGTGGTAAACGTGGCACAGAGGCTGCACTGGTGTGGGTCGCAGCTGTAAATAAGCCTGGCCAGCCGCGAGAAAGCTGGCAACCAGCAACACCAGCTGGCAACCCAACAACTGCATCTAAACATACACAAACAATTCCTCACATGACTGTGTGTGGGGAGCCGATGTGTGCATCTTAATGCTCAGTTTCTATTGTGAGTGTGTCATGTATTTACCCAGCTCGCTGTAGGCTATGTGTGAACTGCATGCCAGAGCTATGTGTGGACACTGTGTGTGTGCAGCATTGAAGACAGACAGACAGACAGAGAGGGAGGGGGGATGGGGAGAGAGAGGGAGACAGGGGGGTGAGGGAAGGGTCAGACGAGAGGGAATAAGTGGAAACTGTCTCCTTTTCTCTCGATCAGTCTCCAGGGAGATTTCAGCACTTCACCGTCTGATTTCCTCCCTTTTGTCATTCTGTCTCATAGGCCATGTCTGCGCTAATGTGGATGAATTTAAAATTGCATCTTTTTCTCTCGCTATTTTGGCCTTTCATCCACACTAATGGGAGCTAAAAATGCTCTTCTGAGTGGAAACATCTAAAAAAAAAAAGTGTCAGTCTCAGGTTGCATTGGGAACGAGGTGTTTCTGTCAATCAACATTCACAGACGTTGTTGAAAGTGTAGCAGCAAAATTAAAAACCACCTTTCTGTTGTCTCCACCTCATCAAGGCTTACTTTCTTTATCAATAAATACACAGCCCTCACACACCAAATAAAATGGCGATTTAAGGTTCTCAGTACAACAATGCATCCTCCATAAGCCTTTACAGCTGAGGAGCATCATGCAAAATAAAAATAAACACTTTCTTCTTACATAAAATCATCGCTTAAGAGTGTAAATGAAAGCAGCAACATTTTTTCACTTTGCAGAATAAAAAGGCTCTCTCATGTGGTGGTAGTGTGAGCAAGACTAAATACAAAGCACATTTTAGGCAAAATAATTGGTCCTCCCTTCTTTGTTATGCCCTTGAACAGGTTGGGCATAACAAAAAGTTTAAATATGAACCATGCAGTAATTGTCTGCTTCACTTCTCCTCTCCTTTCCAAGTTTCTTGTACATACACTGCAAACTATTGCAGGACGTTGCATTTGATGTAATTGCTGACACTTTTGCAAGCTAACTAATCTAACAGTCTGTATCGATGCCAATTAACTGTTCTGACAGCCCAAAACTAAGAAGCAATAGTCAGAAAAATGTCTTATTGGACTGAAAGTCCATTTGTATGACAGCCTCCTACCCCAAAAACAATTGTGCATTTCTGCAAAGGGCCATTTTTTCAGAAAAATAACAACATATAGAGGCACATGTCTAATTATGATGCAGAATTTAGTCATCAGACAGCCTGTTCTCATTCAGAAGTCAAATACCACCGCTTTAACAGTGAATTCGGCGGAAGATTCCAGCGCCAAAAGCCACTCTTTACATCTGCATTAAACGCTGCTGGATGGTATCAAGTTGAACTGCTGTAGGTAAAGACATAATATAAGGAGCAGGAAAATCCCCATGTGGCAGGTGGGAGGGGCGGCGGATGGATCCGACACACTCCAGACTTTCATGCAAGAGTTTGGTGTTCACTTCTTGTCTGGATGGGATGTGCTTTTTTTTTTTTTTTACACCTTACCATACACCTCTTTTGCCTAATCCTAACCATCCATGCTAACATGTGCTTTTCTGACATCAAGGCGGCGGTATCCCTGAATGTCAGTAGCAGACAGAGAAGGATGCCTGGAGCTTAATATCTAGACACGGAGGTCCACTACAAAGTGTCAATATGTGATGACTTAGGATGAGAATATGCTGGATAAATACACCACCACAGACTTCTAAAGAGAGAATACGACTGTATATACATTGTACATACATTGGGTTTTTTTTTCGGAAAACCATGCATAGTTATCTTTAAAGAGAACATGCAAGCAAATATGAACAGGTGTAGATTGTTTCCTGGCAAGTGCAAATTGAGAATGAGAAGTAAAGACTTCTCTCCAAGCTTCATGACTCTGAAGAGAGAGAGAAACTGGAGGCAATCTACAGAACAAACTGGGTTATTAATGAGGATTTTGCTAGTTTTTTATGCAATGTGGTTGGATAGACAGCACTGTTAAAACCAGCAGCACTGCATCGCACAGATACAGAAAGCACTGATGCATTTTCATTTCATGTCGGAGTCGCTGTAATCACCAGCTTCTTGCTTGTATATATCACTCATGTTATACATAGTCTAAGTCATAATTACAAATGGGAATCCCCAGTAGTTGTGATTCTTAAAATCAGTAAAGTGCATCATTTCTAACTTCCATTCTTCCTGATATGAATGTGATACAAGTGCTGGCACAACAGGAACATCTCTGCTTACAAACCCCCAAATCAGAAGCACCAGTAGTCCTCCAGACAGCACTCCACTCTGAGCTGGACTGCGACAAGCTCAACATGAATATGGTTATTCTCTGTACACACACACACACACACACACACACACACACACACTGACGCAGCCCACTGAGAACACCCTGCACTTGAACACATGACAGAGCTAATTACATGAGATTTGATTTGAAGCGGTGGAGCCACAGATTGAACAAACAAGCAGGTCTGCTCAGCTCATATCTGCTGATAATACAGCAGCATCCACTGAGCCGCTCATAATACCTCAGTAGACACATACACACACATTTGGCCACATGTTCACACATGTACACACACTGGCAGGTTCACAAAAGCTATATGTGAAAACACCTAAACACAGCAAAACCAGAGGAGGTTTTACGGGGAAATGGGAAATAGCAGGATGTGGCTGAGCAGTGCTGAAAGGAATGTCACTTTGACACGATGTAATCTGTGATATGAAAAGCAACATGGGTCCATTTCTGGAACTAAAGAAGGAAAACAGCAAAGCAAACATTGATTGGAGGTTGTTTTTTTTATGCTGAAGCAGAATGGTGCTCTAACGGCTGTTGATCTGATGCAAAAAGTCAGACGGCACTCGACAACAAATACAGCACATCTTGATACTAAAATTACAGTGCAACATCCAACTCGTTGTAAAATGGGCAAATTATAGAGCCGTTGCAGGATGTCACCAAAATTGGCACTACTTCATGCACTGATGCTGTTGTCCTTTTCAGGGACGCATCAAGATGTATTAATGTTAACGCTACAAAAGATATATGTTCAAATGCATTCCAGACCACGTTGGCTAGTTTAAGTGAACAGATCCCACTGCATCTTAATGATTGTTTACTTATGACCAGATCACCGCAGATGTTAATACCAGGTATAAACAAACAAATCATCTGGCCATTTTCATTTCAAAGACATCATATATCGCCACTTGGTATGAAATTTCTTTATCAGACATCAGTGCCAAAACCACCTTTGTGGCTGTATGATATGCTGCCAGTCGGCTGGACGGCACCTTTCACAGTGGTATGATACACTGATTGATTGATCACATATGATACATTTTTAGCTATGAAGACGGCAGCGTATGTAGATGCAGCAGCCAGTAGAGCTCTTAAAATCCTTGCTTGTTTTTTGCTTTATTTTTTCCGACACCATGGCCTTTTCTGCTGAAGTACGACTTTTCTACGATAGAGAAGCACTTATCAACATCGGAAAAAGTTGTGTGAGGTTTGGACTGAATGCAGCAGACCACAAGTGGTTCCCCACCAACAGCATATACCGAGCGGCCAGTCAGAACAGATGGGAGAAATGCAAAGAGTCGCGCCGGACGAGGAGAGGGAGGAGAGCTGGCATCAGGGCGAGGCTGACCCAACTTGGACTGAGAGCTGTTCCTGTACAAAGCCTTCTTCTGGCTAATGTCTGGTCGCAAGAGAATAAAGTGGATGAGATGCGATTGACGCTCACTCAGCAGCAGAAAATCAGAGACTGCTCTGTGCACATCTACACAGGGACATAGTTAACCCCTGACATCCCTGATTGGACTATTGCACTGGATGGGCAGACCATGTTGGGAGCCATATGGACGCAGGACTCTGATGAAAATTCAAAAAATGCACTGCAGGAATTGAATTATGCCACCAGCAGCAACACGCCCCGAGCAACCGCATGGAATCTTCATAGCAGCTGCTGAATTTAATCAACTTATCCTTCAACTCCAAAGATGCAGCAGGATCAGGACAAATGTAATTTCGGTTTTTAAACTTTGTTTAAAAAATGACTCATAAATCTACCTTCTACCTTCGTTGCCAGTCACATAGTACTTATCACATAGCGCCTCTCCATCAGAGACCCTCTGCCTGTACTTATGAAGATTTAGGTATCCTTCTGCGTCTGTTGTTTATGCTCTGGGATGCCATTACGGTGATGTCATACACACAATGGGATGAAGCACACAGCAACCAACGTGGACATGATGGTTGAGATAAGGCAACAGTCACAGACCAGTTAAAGGCAAAAGAGGCACGTGGTAAAGTGTAGAAAAAACAACAACAAAAAAAACCAACACATCAACACGGGTGGCAAACTCCGGAACCTGCACTCCACATCCACCCGCCCTATAAGCCAATCAGCAGCATTATTATTTGATGCTATCCTGTGTTCTCAATGTGTTGTTCTCAAGTGATGCCGTCCGTGTGCGTTGCATGTAGATTACATTATAGTTTTAAAATTATTCCTCTGCTTTTTTTTAAACATCATTTTGTTTGTTGCTAATGGCCCAGTACTGGTCTGCAGCCCAGGGGTTGGGAACCTCTGCGTGGATGGATCTATACACTTTCAGTGCTTCTTGTTGGTAAACTGGTTTTAAATATTGAGCAGGGCAGTAAAAGAAGATGCAGTCACACTTGGCAGATGAAGAGCTGCATGTTATCAAGATGAAACACTTGTGTCATGCTGCATCATTGAGCTGCCACTCACACACTGAATGCAGGAAATGTGATTTTATGATTTTAGTGAAATTTGTCTTTAACTGGTGTCCAGTCAGGCTCTGTTGGTCCCAGCATCGTGTTACTGGGGAGGTGAATAACAGCAGATCATGTGGTGGAGATAGAAACCCAAACAGGAGGCTGATAAAGACTGTTCACTGAAATGTTGACTGTCCCCCGGGGTGGGACTCTCTCTCTTTCTCTCTCTCTCTTTCTCTCTCTCACACACACACACACACACACACACACACACACACACACACACACACACACACACACACACACACCTCGTGTTTTTGGGCGGTTTGTGAAAGAGATTTGTCAGATTTGCTGCGTTCACACCTCCGATCAACACGACAAATTTCTGTGACGAAAGTGACTGTGGCTCCTGACGCCCACCTCCTCCTCTTCCTCACCCTCTTTTACACACTTCATCCCTCTTTTCTTTTTCTCCTTCACTTCTCTCTCTTCTCTTCCTTCCACCTCACCTCCTTCTGTTCTTTACCCCATTTCCTCCCTTTCTCATTTTTGTCTCTCTTCTCACCTCTTTTTAGATTAACTCCTCAACCTCCTCTTTTCTCCTTCCCCTCCTCCTCTTCCTCCCTATCGTCTGTTCTTTTGCACTCGTTCACCTCCTTGACCTCCTCCTTTTTCTGCTCCTCCTCATATTCCTCATCACCAGGTCTTCACTTGCCCTAACTCACCTCTTTCTCCTCATCTCCTCCACTGCACTGCTCTTTTTTTTTTTTAGATCTTCCTCCTTACCTTCACCTCCTCCTCACATTTTCCTCCTTTTTTCTCTCCTGCCCATGCTCCTTATCTTTCATCCCCTCCTCTTTATTCCTGCCGTCCTCCCTCTTCAGCCTCCTTGTCCTTATTGCCTCTTCCTCTCTCAATCCCATCCCCTCCTCTCCTCATGTTTCTCTTCATTACCTTTTCTTGCTCTCATTGACCTCCTCAAACTCATTGACCTCCTCTTTTTTCTGCTCCTCCTTGTACTCCTCATCATCTCCTCTTCACTTACCCACTCTTACGCCTTTCTCCTCCTCTCCTCCACTGCACAGCTCTTCTTTTTGAGTTCCTCATCTTTCTCCTCACCTTCACCTCCTGCTGAGTTTTTCCTCCTTTTTTCTCTTCCATCTCTCCTCCTCCTCCTTCATTTTCTCCTCTTTATTCTTGTCCTCCTCCCTCTTGAGCCTCTTTGTTCCTTTTACCTCTTCCTCTCTCAACTCCCATCTCTTCATCTCTCTCTTCAACTCCTCCTCTCTCTTACCTTTTTTCTCCCCCCCTCCTCCTCCCATCATCTCTTCTCTTTCTCCCACTCTTTACCCAATTTCTTTCCCCTCTTCATCTCCCTCATCAACACTTTTTAGGTTACCTCCTCTTTTATTTTCTCCTATAACTCCTCCTCTTCCTCCCTCTCACCTCTTTCTTTCCACAACATCTCTCCTCCCATCTCTTCCTCCCTCTCCAGCCTCCTGGTCCTCATTACCTCTTCCTCTCTCAGTCTCCAACTCTCCTCATCTTCCTCTTCACCTCCTCCTCCTCCTCCTCCTCCTCCTCCTCCTCCTCACCTTATCAGTTTTTTTCTTATGCTTCTTTTTCCTCCTGCACCTCCTCCTCTTCCAACTCCTTCCTCCCCCTTTTTTGCACTTGTTCTCCTCCACCTCATCACACCTCTGCTCCTCCTCCTAGTCCTCATCACATCTTCCTCTCTGTCTGGCTTCTACTCATTAGCTCCTCATCTTTTCTCTCCTGCCCCTCCCCTCCTTCTTCCTTCAGCCTCCTACTCCTCATTATCTGTTCCTCTCTAAATCTGCCCTACTCCTCATCATTCTCTTTACCTCCTCTTCCTCGCCTTTTCTAGTGAATTTCTTCCCCCCTCATCTCTCTCCTCACCCCTTTACAAGTTACAAGTTCCTTCTTGTGTCTTTTCTCTTGCTCCTCCTATTTTTCCTCCTGTTAGCCTCTTTCCTTGCACTCGTTCACCTCCTCTTTCCTCTGCTCCTCCTCCTAGTCATCATCACCTCTTCCTTTCTCAGTTCTTTTCTCATCCCTTTTTAGGTTGCCTCCTCCTCTTCCTCACCTCTTTTTTGGGCCTTTCTCTTCTTGAACTCGTTTTTCTCCCTCACTTCTGCTCCTCCTCCTAGTCCTCATTCTCTTCCTCACGGTCTGGCTCCTCTTTTTTAGTTCCCCATTTTTCTCCTCACCTTCACCTCCTTCTCCACATTTCCTTTTCTTTCCTCCTCTTTTCTTCAACTTCTTCTCCTCTTCTTTCATCTCCTCTTCCTTCTTCTCCCCCCTCTTCAGCCTTCTAATCCTCATCAACTTCTCTTGTCCTTTTCTCCCCTTCTCTTCCATTTTTTCTTTACGCCCTCCTCTTCCTCACTTTGTAAGTTTTCATCCTTCTTTTTCTCCTCTCCCCGACTCCTCCCTTTTCCTTCACTACCATCTCCTCTTATGCATTCCACTTCACTCCGTCATTTTTTTCCAAAATGTATCCCTTTTTCTAAGCTCCCCTCTTCCTCACCTTATCCCACTTGTTTTCTCCTCCATCCATTTGTTTTCCACCACACTTTACCTCCAACGTCTCCTCCAGGTGCCCTCTTTCGTTCCTCCTCCTCACCTCCTCAACTATTTCTCCACCTCACCATCAATGCTCCCTTAGTCACCTCACTTTCCTCCTCTCTACTTCCTCCTCTTTCTCTTCCTTTCCGAAACTCTTCCACAAGCCAAATGACATTACATAATGCATGAACAAACCTCCTTCCTCTTCTTCCTCCTCCTCCTCCTCCTTCTTCCTCTCACCTAATCAAACACGGAACGGAAACTGTCGAACAAGCAGCACTGTTAGTTTTAGAAGCTCAACACTGGTTCGGTTACATATTACATGAAAGCGCCTCCTCCCAAAATGTTTAAATATGGAAACAACTGCTTTGTGTTGTCTTCAGTGTAATGAGCTCCCCGTGTGCCACCGCCACATCTGGGCCATTAATAAAGAATGGGTGAGGAGGGGGTGAGGAAGAGGGGAGGAAGGGGGGAGGGTGCCGGGTAGAAAAATAGAGGACACATGAAACACAAAGCAATACAGCCGACAGCAATGCCACGCTTTGAAGCAGCTCCCAGTGGGTGTGTGTGTCTCCTGTGTGTGTGTGTGTGTGTGTGTGTGTGTGTGTGTGTGTGTGTGTGTATGTCAATAAACTAAGGTAGAGCAAGCACACACACACACACACACACACACACACACACACACACACACACACACACACACACAGGCGCACACACAGGCGCACACACAGTACCCACAAATGCAGAATAAACAACAGTTTGTCACTGTCAACTGCTAAATTCACAGAGGCAACTGGCTCCTTGCAAGTAAGAGCTCCCAAAAAAAGATTGCATGCACACACACAAACACACACACCTAATTTTGCCATTTTGAAGGATGGTTGGATTGGTTTAAACTTCTTTTTTTTCCACGTCTCCTTGAATCTTTAAGGAGCACATCAACATTTGAGGAAAGGTGATTCATTGGCATCTTAACCGAGCAGCCAAAACGTCTCGTCTAAAATCTGATGCCAGACTTGTGATGAAGCGTGTGTCAGTATTGGCCAAACATTCAGAGGGCATCGGCCCAAAGTTCAGCCGACAGCTAGCTGCTAACTGGAGCTGTTTCTCAGCCCAAATCAGCTTGTATATCTGAAGCATACAGGTCACTGCTGCAGCCATATTAGTTTTCATGTTACACCCATCCATCCATCTCTTCTCTGGTTGCTCAATTTTTACAGCTCTAACATTTTAGGTGCAGATATTTTTGCCTGTCTTACAGTTTGTTTTTGGCATGACTCCTCTGCAATGTTCCTCCGTATGACAGTCTGTAAATTTGGAGTCTATGAACAGTTTATGAGTGAAGGTTTTCTTTAATCCTTTTCTATGATATTCTTGCATCCTTAAACAATGCTTCACCCCCCAATGACTATTTGTATATCAAATGAAAGACATATTTTGTTTTCAATTGTTTTCTCCTAAAATAATTTAAATTATTGAAGCCTGCTGATTTTATTTTGTATCAAACAAAATAAAATCAGCAGGCTTCAATAATATTTTTATTGAATAGTAGAATAGTATTTTTTTGTCATCTGTTTTATCCTCTTTTTCTCACATTATATGCTCTTTTATGTTCAGGACTTTGTGTTGCACTTTATGCACAGTAATACTACATAAATAAAGATATCATTATTATTATCATTATTATAATTATCATTATTATTTCTATTCTAATTATTAAGTGCTCGCTAGGTGTTATATTGAATTTTTGAAGGAAGCATTTTTCGCACATGCTCCACAATGGACGAAGAAGCCGAACATTAAGGAAATTCTTGCTGAATTGAAATCATATTAGATCATGTTTAACAACAGCAAAATTATACTAGCTTATTCAGATTATCGCAAGTACATCTAACCCTAACCCTAACTCACCACCCAATTTACTGATATCCTTTGACACCTGGAGCAACATCACTTTTCTTGTGCTTCTTTCAGATGCCTTTTACCTTTGAATCACGAGCAACTTGGTTTATTTAAAAAACACGAGGAAAAAAAAAAAGGCAACAAGCAACTTATAAATATATATATATATATATATATATATATATATATATATATATATATATATATATATATATATATATATATATATATAATTTTTAAACATTTTTCCCAAACTCTTTTTTTGTTTGTTTTTTACTTTTTTTTACTTTTTTTTGCAATTTTTCAGGGAATTTTCATGTACGTTCTACCAATTTCTTGTCAATTTTGGGGGCAATTTCCTCTTTTGTCGCTCATTGCTCATAGTCAACGTGAACTGTTGTTTTTCCAGTTTGGTTTTGGCCCAGTTTGCATTCATACTGCTACCAGTTGGAGCTGCAGAAGGTGGAAGTTTCATCCATTATCAATAACACCTTTATCTTTAGACTTTTCAGCTCGCTTTTGAACTAGTCCTTGCACGCTCGCTCACAGCATGCGGTGCGAAAGCAAGGCTGGGAGACGTATCCTATGCAGCCAGCTTATCATAGCTGCTGGTTTATTGCTTATTCAGACATTGAATGAAGCCTCAAAGCTAATCGTAATCCTATTCTGTTTATTTTTTTCCTGTACATGGATTTTTTTTATTTTTTTTATTTTTTTTTTTTAAATCAAATCATAATTAGTAGTTTTTCAAATGCTTTGAGTTAATCTCACAACTGCAGAAGTACCCTCAGGGGTGCATATACCCCTGACTGTGAATCTCTGGCCTATGGTAACAATAAAAAAAAAATGTCTTAATATATTCTAAATGTCACGACAAACAATATGAAACAATCACAATCAGCTCATATTGTGTAAGACAAAGAGTGAGGGTGAAAGCATATTGAACCAGACATTTGATTACAAGGGATTTGATGTTGCAAACATCAGTTCGCAACACAAAAAAGCTAATAAAGAGATGATATACATAAAAATAAAGTAGCACAAATGCAACCTGCAGAAACACAGCCTGCACATACAGGCAACTTCCTCCTTCTCCCCCTTTTTTTTGGGTAGACATGCAAATCAGAGCAACTGCATTTGCATGTCACCTGCCTAAACAAGCAGGAATTAGCGGAGACAATCAGAACACATGAGGAGTGAGAGATGAGATGCGAGCAGCACCTCTCCCCAGGCTGATAAATAATACAGCACTGTGGCTTTTTAAATAGAGTACACAGCCGTTTAGATGCACACACACACACAGAGCGGAAAACAGACTTGATCACAGGGTGAAAAGCAGCTGACATCCTGACAGATATTTGTTAATTATGTTAAAACAGTGATGACACAGGAAGCTGGCGACAAAACAAAACATTCACTCGCAGCAGGTTTTCTGATGGGAGACCACGTCGCTTGTTGATACATGATACAACTTGACAAGATCAGAATTCCCTCGAGAAGTTTCATCACCACTGTTTGATAATTTAAAGTGAAAGTGTACCAGAGTAGATTTTCAGTGGATCTTTCTACGAGCACTCAGAAAGTTAAGAGCAGACGAAGGCACTCAACCCCTAAGAGCTTTGAAATGTTGCTGTCCATGGTGCTGAAGCGTTCATGTCAATGTAACCTGCTTTATTTAACCCTTTGGAACCTGGATTGACATAGCTCTTCTTGTGTTGTGTTCAGACACAAGTACACAAGAAATTATTTGAACTATGAGGTTATTGAGGATAGTCTTTTCAAAAACATGGGAAAAGGAGCAACTTAGCAGGAAATCCCTCCCAAATTGAAAGAAAATTATTATTATTATAAGATTATTTTGGGGGCTTTTTTGGCCTTTATTAGACAGGATAGCTATAGCGTGAAAGGAAGAGAGAGAGTGGGGATGACATGAAGCAAAGGGCCCAGGGTGGAACTGAACCTGAAGCCTTTGCATAGAAAATTTTTTTTTAATTATCATTTAGAAAACTTTTTTAGTATATTTTTTAAACGATTTTTTACAGAACTATTTTAATTTTTTAAGCATTTTCCAGACTTTTTTTTGTTACTTTGCCCTTTTTTTCTGCTAATTTCCAGGTAATTTTCTTGTACTTTTTATTAATTTCTTGCCAATTCTTTGGGCATTTCTTCTCAAGGTGTTTACTGACTTCTTCCTGTGTTTTTGACATAAGTCAAGCCAATTTGCCCAGGTTTCAAAGGGTTAACAGTTTCTAAGGTCTGTTAAAAATTAAATACAAATACAAATTATAAATTATAAAATATATACAAAATACTAAGAGAAAATAATTCCTTAACATTATTTTAGGGTACCCTCCAAGTCGTAGGTTCAATAGCTGCACTGGGTGACTTGGAGGTTAAAGTGACAATGACCAATCATGATTCTTTTCCTAATACTAACCAAAGTGGTAGGGGCGCTACTTTGTTAGAAATCAGACAAACTGTTGTACGAGGATGCATTGCTCTAGTTTATACACAAGCATACAATCAGATTCATGCAGTTGTTGCTTCTGCTTCACAAATCCTGACACTGAAGCTTCTGTCAGTCTGCTGTCAGTTATGGTGATCTACGTCCCAGCTCAACAGTGGAGTTAGCATGTAAGAAGATGATACTTTCTATTTACTAATTAAGTATAGTGCTGTATTTTGCCTGTATACAAAATGATATTACTCTAATTTGGTTGAAATACCCTTTTCCTTTTGCTCTGATTCTGTCTCCTACTTTATTTATTTAATCTGTCCACATGGAAAAGTTATTTTCCCTACTTGAGAGAGAAAACTCACATGGAGAAATGTTAGGGCTTCACTAATCAATATTTTTTTTAAACCAACAACACAAACCAGACTAAGAGCCTGCAGCCTTGCTAGCGGCACTGTGAGGCTGTGCTTTGAGAAAAACGATAATATGAGAATTTTTATCCAGCTCTAGTATATAATGATTTAGCATTTCATTGTTGGGTTTTCTGGCCATGGGCTTTATTGTTTTGATTGAGACTCATGTACGCTGCAGCTGTTTGCAGACATACTGCTCTTGAGAAATGCACTGATGCTACTTGCCCACCGCCAAATGGCTAAAAAGAAAAAGAATTAGAACACGGCAGCTGAAGAGCCAAATATTATCACCAAAACAGGTGGAGACCAAACCAGAGCTAAAAGGAGAGGTTTGCTTTGCTAATATGTAACAATTTTATAAAGAAGAAAATGTGTTGTGTTTTTGGCCTTTAGCAACCCAAAGAATGAATTAATGCAAATTTGAGTGACAGAGTAACGCCATAAATTCACGGTGATACAATGATTGCCACTGAATTATTGCTTCTGATTGGCTGGAAGGTGTGGTTTAGTGATTGGACAGTATAACTGGACAACTATGATGCAGATGTGTAGTTTGAAACTAACTTGGCAGTATTACACTTCAGTTTTAAAGGTGCATTTTGTAAGACATGGACATTATTTCAGTTTAAAACATTAAAAAAAATGAGCTAACCCTATTAACAGAGTGTGAAGAAGTAACACCTCTTATATTATGTCCAAGTTGCTTATGTATTGCATTGCAAAAATATCATTGCTAAGCAGCCAGGGATGGGCCGTCCCATCTGTAATAATGCAGAAGGCCGTAAAGATACCTAAAACGTCATAAGCAGATGCAGAAGGTCACTGACAGAGCGGCACATGACGAATTGAGATGAGAACGTGTTGGATATGAGCGCTGGTGCCTGACTGAAGTTTTGACTGCACAGGTAAACTGTACTGGAGACTTATTCTGATTTGAAATTGAGATCATATACGCCCTCACACATCTATTGGTTGTATTGCTGAATGTCACTTTACAGCCGCACTGACCTAGATAAAGCCTCTGAGAAAAAATGGCCCCACACATTCAGACTGAAGCCATGTTTCAGTTTTAATTAGAGGGGAGAACTTTATCTCCCTCTCAGCCCTTCTCTCCCTCGCTCTGTTCCCCTCTGCCACCTGGCCGAGGCAGCAGCAGAATGTAAATTGGGTTCTGGGCTTTAATTGGATACTGTACATGCTGGGAAGGACCTACACACACAACCACACACATACACAGAGACCTGCCGTCTCACATTGAAAGGTTGAACTGGAGGATACCGACAGAATATCGCTGGACAAGGAGAGCTCTGCAGAGATAAGCAAATTAGCTCTGATGCTTCGATGTATCTCAAATTCTCCCGCCTCTATAAAGGAAACAGTACAATTCTTGGAACAACTCACCAATTAGATATGTTGGACATGTTAAAAGATAAAGTCAGCAGTTTGGGGATAAAAGTAAGTAGAAATAATTAAATAACTGACTGAACAAAAGAACACAAAGAGAAACAGTCCATCTTCAAAGGTGACTTCTTGCTGCATTCGTAGGCGAAACCAATAAAGTCCAACCAAAAAGGTCGCTACTAATTTGTCAGCTGTCTCACCTTCACATCTACCGGCATATCCAAAACTCACTAATTAACACAGTTGCCAGGCAACAGTGGAGACTCCAGGAATCACTACTTCAATAAACAGCCAGGCACACAACCCTCCATAAAAAATCCTGAAATTGTTTTTAATACACATTGGACTCCAAACATAAGAGTTATAACATGTTAGCTTTGGAGAAGCTCATCACCTTTGGACAAAGCCAAACTTTTTCATCCTGATTCTACTTTTTGTGCAAAACTAAGCCAACCAGCTATGGGCCGTACAGACATAAAATATCATTAATCTTCTCATCTGACTCTCGGAAAGACAGCAAATAAGCATTTCCCAAAATGTTAAACTTTTTAATTAAAGGAATATTTTCCCCCCAAATGACCATCAATTTCTTGTCCCATGCTGTGTTGAATTCATAAAGAAAACATTTTTCCCGCAGCCTCCATGGTGAGCGAAAAACACAAAAAAATCAAGAAAATTTTTGATTTTTTCTTGATCATTTACAAGCCCTCAGAGCTCTTGTGAAAATGATCTATGCTCCCTTCAAAGCCCGACTACATCGACAAAATGAGTAATATTACCTCACTGAACACTGGAGCTACTGGTCTACCACTGCATCCCAGCTGGCACAGAAGGTCAATGTCAGAAAAGTGCTGGACGCTTACATCTCAGAGAAAGAAAATCTGGTTGAAGACATTTTAAATATCTTAATGACGTTAGAATTTCATGTTGTCTGGGTGTTAACGTTACAACGTTAAGCAGATGTTGAGTTTTGTTCTCCATACTGTTCGATTAGGTGTCATTATTCTACATCAAGATGATGTTGGCATAACACGTTTGGAAGAGACTGGATTTTGTTATTTAACAACACAACTTTAAACAGAATATCCCATTTAAATTCCACTTAAATATTCCACATTAGGCCATTTTCCAATTAAGACATGTGCGATATGCCAGTATTAGTTGGGTTTTAGGAGCATTATTTAAACAATTCAAAATATGCATCTAAACGTGTCTTTCCTGCAGCTTGCGACACACAGTGTCTCATCTGATTATGGTCGGCTCTGTGCGTTGTCATGGATACGTTGTGCACAAACTAACTCGTCGACAGTTTGCAAAGCTGTGGGGTAAAGATGCAAAAGACAATCCCACTTTTCTGGTCTGAAGGAGAAACGCTGTCGCTTTTAAATCTTATGAGAGACTTGGTTTTTAGATATGGGCAGATTTTGCAGCACAGACCTTTTCAAGAAGGTGAAGGACAGAAAGAGAAAGTCCAACATGTCCACCAATAGCAGGAAAAAAAATCCCATTATGATGCAAAGAAGCAAAATGACAAGCATCTCCAGTTTTTCTACTTCTTCATATTTTGATGTGATAAGCGACATATTAGGGCATGTTATTTGAAATATGCATGGCTGCATGTGAACAGGAGTGTTAGTGGACAATTCATTATCATTAGACATGTAAACAGCCTAATATGAATATCATCTTTTTCAGCAATAAAGGGAGAAACCAGACTATTTTGTGCATGTAAACATATTCACTGATCTTAAATGGTGTCCGCAGGTTTTCCATCCTGACCAACCGGCTCAGCAGGTGATTTCACTCGTGTGTTCCTCGCTTCTGCATGAAGAAGTGTTAATCAGGGAAATCAGTCGGTGGAGTGTTTGGACTCTGTTGATGCCACAGCACTAACAACCACACCGCCCTGGCAAGCTGAGCGGCATGAGCTCACACTCAACTCAGAATAATCAGTCTAATCAGCCAAACACCAAACACCTTTCCTAGGTTTCCAACCAAATGCAGTGCAAATTTTAACATAATTTACAGAAAATTGGCAAGAGAAAACAATGGCCATGTCTATCCACTACTGTTTTAGGAATATTAAAAGTTGAGCGCATAGAGGCTGGTGATACCTGCTTAAGACTAACAAAAAAAAAAGGCCATTTTTAGGATGATTTTCTTATCAATATGCTGAATGTGTGGTCCAATGTGTTGCAGATATCATTTTGAATATTTAATACTCTTTTTTTAACAAGCAGCAGAATATTTTTGGTCTGTCTTCAAAGTCTGGAAACACAATTCAATTTTATTTCAGCATTCAAAACAAATGTGTACATGTTGCAGGAGCTAAAAGGTCTGCGGACTGATTGTGTGTGCGTGTTTTTTGTTGACAAGCTAACAAATCTTATTTGATTTCACAAGACACATTGGTTGCCGTGTTAAAATCTATTCAGGTGCTGAAACCCACTGATGTGTTTTACCAGGTCCTCTTCTCACTTTTTCTCTCGTCCGGATGAGTTATGATCACAGCCTTATGAACACAACGACACGCAGACGCCCATATGCACACAAACACACCTCAGCCTTGGTCAAAGCCCCAGATGGCCGTAAATCGTCTTTTATGAGCCGGACTTGATGAAAGCGTTTCCCTGGACACTGTTTTTTTTTTTTTTTTGCCCTCTGGCAGGCTGGCTGTTGGTTTATTTCTCCACACACCACCGCCTTTATGTGCCATCTCTATCATTCTGCTCTGACAAGGACCAGATTCAAGCTATAGGCCACGTCAAATGTACATGAATTATTCAGATATGCCCAAAAGCAGATGCGCAGCTGGATGCAAAGTTTGAAGATTTCAGATTTTCAGAATTATAAACCATCATAGTATTATCCCTGATACTTTCCTCTGTTAGACTGACTATAGTAACAGTACAAAAATATACCACAGGTTATAAAAATATTAGCAAATTCAGTGATACCATCTAATCTGATGTAAACTTTAAGTGTCCTCGATGACAACACAGTGTTGTCCCACAAAGACCCCAAATCAACAATTAACTGATCCTAATAACAAGTATGTTTGTAGACAAAGTCTGATAAATCTTATTTTCTGTGTCATAGAGCTTCATTGTTGTCCAATACTACTGCACAAGGTTCTTTCATTACCAAAAATAAAAACACTAGTATATTTTAAATTTATTTCACATGCACCATCCTGCTGCCCAGAAATGCTCAATACATCAACAAATTGGATCAATCTGCCACTGAAAATAGTCCCCAACAATTATACCATTGCCTCCTGTTTTAGCAACATTTCCTTAAATCTACAGCTGTCGGCTGTTTTTCGCAATTCTATTAGAAAATAAAATAAGAAAATAAAATATAATAATTATGAGGGCAAGACTGACATTTGCAGCAGGAATGAATATGCTTGAGGCCACAGACAGGGTAGGAAACAATTTGTCCATTATCATCCTTTTATTGACACTTTTAGATGACCTTCATTGATCAACTTTTACTGTCGATCGGGATTGCTTTTAATCAAGTTTGGTTGTGTGCTGCTATGATGTCCAATATGCCTGTTTAATGTATTTTGAAATTGTTTTGTACCACCAACTGCAGAATCAAATTTCCCCTTGAGGGGTAATAAAAGTTTCAATCAACGAGTTCATTGACAAATAGTTAAGCAACAACATTTACTAAATTCAATGTAGGCTATAATGTATGAAAAAAAATCCTCAACATTTGCAACTTTTCTTTCTCTCATTACAACCCTAATCCCTCAAGTCCTTTTGTTTAACTTTTGTTCAGACGATCTTAATTTGTGGCATCATACGGACAAAACAAAAGTAATAGCTGTGCTAATCAATAATGAAAATAATCATTTGCTGCAGCTGCAGTATAATTAACTTTAAGTGCTTGCACACCTGCACAGGTGTTTTCACTTATTCTGACTAATCAGACCTCTGCTCAGGTTGAAGTTGGTTGGAGTAATTTAAGGGAATTATTTCATCAAGGTCATCGAACCACCATGTTCAACCCTAAAACAGGTGCCACAAGGCCAACAGAGTGTGAGGGAGATGTTAATCAAACACAGACTGTCTACACCTACAGTCCTCAGAAGAGGTCTAATCGGGCACACCAAACCAAGGGCCAACCTTCAATATTTAAGCTGACGCAAAAAGTGCCAAAAACTGTGGTTCCTCTAATGGCTACTAGAGGCTGACTCCCAAGAGCGAGTCAATCCTCATGGACTCCCATGATAAAATGCCAAACTTTACAGCAGAAACAAACATGTTCACAGCCTGGTACAAAAAATGTTTTGGTCTCTGTAGCAACTTTTAACCATTATGACAACTGTGCAGACTTTTTCTGTAAGTCACAGTTTACATGTAATGAAGGCTTAAATTTAAGCGTGTACTGTTAGATGACAGTAATCATTGCATCCTAGAAAAGTAATGTCCATTGGAATTGACGGCGGATCTGAAAAGGTTAATTTCGGGCCTTCAAAGGTATAGTTCCCCCAAAATAATATAAATAGTATATAGTACTCACTTCCCCAGGCTCTCTTTGGTCCCAGAAGATGAAAACAAAACAAAAAAAATCCTGTGCAGTATTAGTCAAATGTCTCCTATCCATTCATTGGCTCAAACACAACTATTTCCAACATTTCCCTTTCAGGCTTTAATGCGACCCCATTCAACAGAAAACATTTTTTAGGACTGTTGAGTAGGGGTCGACAGATTTTTGGCCTGGACGATTATAGGGGCCGATATTTAGCATTGTGCTGCTTATATGTATCCACATTTTATTTTAATTATTGCTGATAAAATTAATTAATTAAAAAGTGCAAAGAAAGTGATGGCATGGGAGGAACTTTTACGCTGTAAAACCTCGGGGTTCTGTTTTTATTTACTATTTTTTTATTTAAACTTGAATTGTACTTAAAAAAGATGCTGGGAACCTGCTATATATGATATGAACAAAACGTTTCAGTTTTGATTAAATATTTGCTAAAGGCATCCCAATATTGGTTATTGAGCTCATTAACTACTAAAGATCAGTACTGGCCCTGAAAAACTAATCAGTCGACCCCTACAGTTACAGCTATAGGGTGGTGAGTACTGTGTACAATGTAAATTTTGGGGGGTTGAACTATTTCTGTCCTGAATGCCATTTCCACCGCAAATGACCCAAACAATGTTTCCTGAAGGAAACGACATTGTCTCAACATTGCTGTTACCACCTGACAATGTAACCATGTAATGTCACTGCACTGGATCCTGTAATTTCCCTTATCTGGTTGCCTTAAATCACTGCCATTTGTCATTGCTGTGACAAATTTTTGGTCACCTTGCACAGTAGTGAGCGTGTCACTCTGAAAACTGAGCTCCCGCTGCCCTCCCTGCTGATTTGACAACTCTGAGAAGAAAGACAGGAGAGGGGAGAATGCAGGAGGGAAGAGGCTGATGGAGACGGAGAGGTCTGCGGTCCCCTGAGACTGAGCTGTGCTTCAGACGAGCTTTCAGAGAGGAGACAGAGATAAAGAGGGGAGAGGAAGATCGAGATGGAGGCTGATAAACGGAGAGTTTGGGGGTATGGGAGAAGGAGTTGATTAAAAGAAGAAAAGGAAGCAGTGTGGAAGAGATAAATTTGGAAAAGAAGAAAGAAAAGTGCCCCTAAAACATTTTTAGGGCGCTCCTCTTTCTTCTTCTTTAATTTGCCAGCAGCTCTCTCTGACATGGTGTGAAATAATGGTGCTTTGTCTCTTTGCTCTTTCTCTCCCGTCTCTGCTGCTCTAATAGACCTCTGAACAGACCCCAGAACACTGTTTAGATGGCCGACCTTAACAATACTGTGATTGACAGGAACAGAGGGACAGAGACGGGAGGAATAAATTCTCAGTAAAATTATAAATCTAGCCATAAGATTAAATTAAATTGCATTTGCAAGAGGTGGGTTTATAGATGCAATATTTAATTTGGCAGTGATTGTGAATCTTTGTGCAGAACTGAATTAAAAACGCAAATCCGCAAAGTGATTTTTAATTTTCTACTCTACTGGGATTGGACTAAAGCCTGGTAGTCTGGTCACCATCCACCATCTCCAGTTTGTTCAGTGATTCAGTGAGTCCTGATGCTGTGCTCATGGGACAGCTGCTCTGCTCAGCTGAACAAAAAAATGTCCATTCATTGCTTTGCTGGTGGAATTAAATATGGTGACATAATTTCATGCACTGCATGTTATGTAACAAGGAACAAGATCATCGGTCGGCACTGAATTCAAATTGCTGGGAGCTGTCAATACAGTGCGGCAATTTCCTCTTTATGAACAACCGATCACAGCTGTTTGACATCTTTACTTTCTTTCACTAACATCAGTCTATAGTAAATGTTGAGGAGAAGTTTATTATAGCACAGGGCAAGCCAGAGCTTTACATCTGTCCCAGGAAAATTATATTTTAGGCTACACAGTTAAAAAAAACAACACCAAGAAGAAGATCAGCTCTGCACTCCAGACGTCTGGTACAGTAATGGTTGCCTTAAATGGATGCCTCCCTGCCCATGAAAATCAGTGCAGAGTAGAGGCACAAAAGTACCACTCAGCACCCAACCAAGAGGCTTCTAGGCGGTTAAAGACGCAACATGAGTCCCATCTCTTACAGAAATAAGAATGCCTTCATTGGCCTAAAAGCCACTGACCTACATCACCATGAAAAACGTTAACTACACATAGTAACCACCGCTGCAGCTTCTGTGTTGACGGATAAAGGCCTTGGTTCAACCAAATCGCCTGAATAAATGTATGTTTCAGCAAACCAGGGAAACATACCATTTGTATGAAATTAGGCAATGGTTATGTTGTTTATGTTTATGGCAACATTGTGGTTAACTTGGCTATGTTTAGTCACAAAACCCACTTGGTTATGTTTAGGAAAAAGATCATGTTTTGGCTTCAAACATGCTTGTGTTAGGAGCACCTGGTGGGTCAGTGGATAGAGCGGCGCCCCACATACAGATGTGGTATCCTCGCCGCAGCGGCTGTGGGTTTGATTCTGACCTCGACCCTGTGCTGCATGTCGCCCCCCTTTCTCTCTCCCCCTTTCACGCTTAAACTGTCCTGTCCATTCAAGGCAATAAAAGCCAAAAAAAAAATCTTAAAAAAATATGCTTGTGGTGGCACTATTCTGGCTGTAAATGATGCCAACGTGTAACTACAAAACAACCAGTTTCAATGTTCGTTGGTCAGCAGTCTGCAGTTCAGCAGCCGTCTTGTCTAGGTGTCACGCCATCCACCATCCCCTCCAGAGGACAAAGTTGTCTCATATACATGGACCTGCAACTTATCCTCCCCACAGAGATCCAAACTAATGATGCATTCAGGTGTTTCTCATCAGCTTGTTAAGTTTAAATTTTTAATGCGTGCAAACAGGAATTTGCATCGAAACCAGAGCAAAAGAGCAACAACATAGGAAGGTCAGTATACTGGACAAAGTGTGTCTGACCTCCTGTTTGGTGTCTGCATGTGCCAGTATGTGCCAGTGTTTGCACCTGTGCATGTGTCTAAGGAGGCATCCACATTGGAGCAGAGCAATTTGTTTTCTGTGATGCGTGACCTGTCACAACATGAGGCAAGTAGAAAAAGCCTTGGGCTGAAGCTGCAATACAGCGCTTTTTATCCCATTCTCACAGCGCCTCTAGTCTCTAATTTCATCAAAATTATTCCATGATGCCTATAAATCGTGTATATAATAGCTTTGTGGTGAAGGCAGGGTGTTTTCTGCTCTGGCTGGAGGCGCAGAGGGGAGACTTGGTTCCCTCTGTGCCCCTCGAGCTTTTATTATTTACATCCTGCTGTGGCTTTTTCATTGGTTCAGTTCGTGTGATGTGTTTACCAGTGACTGATGACCACCTGAACACAAACACCTGGAAAATACAACGTGGTTACATGAAGTTCTCCAGCACTTTGGTGGGACTTCTGAATATGTCAACAAGCAGTTTGGAAATGATGAACTCCAAAGAAAGTGAAAGCCTGAATTAAAATCCATATTTACGACAGCCTTTTATGGTCATTGCAGGAAAAAATAAAGGCAGAGCCAGGGGAGGGGGTTGATATTCAGAGAAAAAACTCAGAGTTCTCAAGATTAAAGTCATAAATGTACCAGAAAAAAACTTGGATATTCACTGAGATTGAAGTGGTAAATTTAACAATAAGCTGTTTCATGATGGTTCCCCCTGTTCATGCATATATGAGTCAGGAGAGTTTGGTATCTGTCTGCACAAATGGAGAAGTTGTTTACCAATAGCCAATCAAATAATATGATTTAATCTGTATTTACCTAATGAAATAACAGCCAACTTTCAAAGGCACTGACACTAGAAGCCACACAACACACACAAAAACAGTAAAAGCATCAGAGTTTGAACCAGAAACCCACATTAGCTCACTTGATGATGTCTCCTTCTGATCTAAAAGCATTAAGATAATGTCTCGTGTTGCACCTTGTCACGCTTATTGAGCTACCTAAACAAACAACCACCACGGATAACGTGTAGTAACACTGATTTGCAGGCTAGAGGCACAAACACTTGCTGCTGTAACACACTGAATGGTTTAAAAATTGTTTCTACAAATGTTTTGTTGTGTTATTCTTCAACAGCACTGCCAAAAAAATCTCTCATATTTTCTCTCCACCTCCTGTTCGGGCAGCTGTCTATCAAACACTTACACCAGCCCAGCCACTAAAAGGTTTAAAGACTCCAAGGTAATTTCTGATATTTCCTTCAAGAAGTATTTCACAGCTGAAAAGATGTTTTTTTCTAGAACTAGACCATATAAAAGACACAAATACTTTGGAAATCCATGCTACATGACCAGAGAAAACAGAGGACTGTTGTATTTAGTTTTGCTCAAAAAGGAGAAAACCTACAACTACCAGAATGCACTGCATTGCACCAGACCAATTAATGTTCCTGTTGGTGAATGACATAATGCAACCATAGACTGTATAACTGATGTACGTAGTTACCATAACATCACCTCTTGGTTTGTGCCAGCATTCAATGAACTGCAGTTTTTGGTACTTACGTATCAGCCTCATTTTTCAGCCCTGGAGGTTGCTCTTGGTTGCCTCTTGGTTTTGACACAGGAAACAATATGGCGACCATCTGGTGACAAACGACACAGAATCCCAGTTAAGGTGTTAAAGATGAAGTGTGAAGTAAGATAAATTATGTTTCTGAAAATATTTGAGGCTTTAGGCGTCGCGCTCGTTTGCCAAAAGCACTGACAGAGCGGACAAAAGTGACGACTCCAGCATGAGAAAAGGCTCGTTTTACAGATGTTCCAAGATTACTTAAAAAAAAAAAGGATTTTGCATTTATCGAGCAGAAACAGTACATTTCTTGTAAAAACAGAAGTGTGTTTTGAAAAGACATAATGCACATAACAAGCAGAAATTGTATGTGTATGATACAGTGTATGATACTATTTGAGACAATATTCGGCCTCAAACTCCTATTGTGGCACCAGTTTGAGGAAGGCTGGATCTCGTCTGACCTGCACAATTCTTTATACAAAACTTTAGAAATGTAAAAATGCATAAGCTTTGTGCCTAGTGTGTGCTGTTACTGTTTTACTGACTCATCCCACAGAATATAAAGGGATTTAAAAACACATCAGATAGTTGGAGCAACGAGCCGGTGCTGTTCTGATTGCCCATTAAACAGGGAAACTTGTGAAATTACTTCCTTTTTAAGAAATTGCAAGCAAATCATTAAGGTGGAAGGCGAAGCATTTTATGAAGCATATATACAAAAAATAAAATAAAAAGAGAAGAAAACAAGTAACCAGAAAACACTGGTGAAAAGCAACTCAAGCACTTTACTTAAGTCCAATATAGACACATAAACACAAAATAGCAAACAGAGACACAAAAGGAGAAATCAAAAGAGGCAGGAGGACACCTAGTTTATCATATGCAGACGTCAAAGTCCACTGAACAAGTGGCGATATTTGATGAGTTGGGAGGAGAGCATGTTGGCAAATTAACAATGAATTTGAGCTGAGAGATGAGCGGTTAGATGTGGGTGTTCGTTAGATGGAGGGAAGTTTACCGCAGTTCATTTACACGTTACCCACATTCTTATGATACAACCAGCAAAGTGTCCCTTTAAGGATGATTTTTTCTTCCCTAAAATAATTAAAATAATACATTTAAAAAATGTCTTGGGCACCTGATTGCCACAAACACTCTGACTTGTTTTATCTCTTCTTGTCTCTCCTCCTGATGTTTCTCTCTCCGTCGCCTCTCTCTCTCTTTCTCTCTCCCTCGCTCCGTGCAAACTTGGCAACGGGTCAACAAATTTAATACAGGAGGGAAACTACTCCTCCGAGTCTCTGCCTCCAGCTCTCTTTGTTTTAGCAAAGGCTAATTGGGCCTCTCATTAACAGTGTAGCAACCTTCAGCTGTTAATGATGTGGAACTTTTTGATTTGGCTACAGGCTGAACAGAGGAGTTGGGAAGTTTGTCCACGACGTCGGGATCAAATTAGGGGAGGTGTGGACGCAGTGGCGTTTCCCTCCTCATTTTGTTGTGTTTGCTGCCATTAAACTGTCCCCAGAGGAATTTCACTGAGATGCATTATGCAGGCTGCCCTTTAACAGAGATACTTTTTAAATTCTGTACTCGTACTGCGGTTAAATGAAGGTTAAATTAGTTAAAATAGAGTTGAACTTTGTCTTTTTTCATCTGTGGGAGTGAAAGAAAAGGTGCAAAGTATGTGACCAATTTGTTATATTTGAGGTTTTGTTAATTTTATGTTTACATTCTCTCAGGAGACTTTATGGTCTTCTCTGTGTTAGGAAAAATATGGCTGTATTCAGACCAGGATTTCCACAGCTTCAAGCAAGTTATATTATAGCCTTTTATGACATTTTTAATGCCACTCTGAATTTTTTTTACATTTTACAATGCAATATCAAAAAAAGGATTCATATTATCTTACTGCACGTATTAGCATTTTTAGACTTTTGAAAAAGTGATTTAAGACATTCTAATGCAAATTAAGGCCTTATTTTTAGATGATTTAATTTAATTCCTTTTAAGACTTTTTCAGGATCTGTGAGAACCCTGATTCAGATGTCTATATATCTGATTGTGTTCCAGTTCCACAATTTATTAGCCACACGATGATTAACTTTCTGAGACGTCTCTTAGGATGCACGATTCACCAGATTTGGATTTTTTTGAGGAATGCCCATCATTCAAAGCAATATGGATGTGATTAGATAGATGAAAGCAATAATAATATCTGTAACACCCTCCAAGGATAGGCAGGAGGCACGAGGTCATGATTAAAAAACTGGGTTTAATTCATCCAAACCAACCTCAGAGAACTGAGTTAAAGAGAGAAAAATAATGAGGAATGCAATAAATTAAATGCACATATGAATGTCTCGTGTTTACACTTAATGCTCCATATAGCGATACAGCAGTCAGGATATCACATACAGAGTTCTTAAGGCAAGTAAGATTCAAGAGGTTTTTGAATGTCTGTCAATGTTAAGTTTAAGACCAATTTTCTAATAACCAAAATTTAAGAAGGGCAATTTCATTTTGCCCAAATGTTTGTTGTAACATAAAACGTGACTTTTTTTGTCCTGTTAAAAAGTTAGACTGTCTACATCAGAAGTTGGTAAAAACAATTCTTTTTAGAGTGGAACATATTATATTATAAATTGAACATATTATATGATCATAAAAGTATTTATTTAGTTTGCCAAAAAAATGGGGAATATCTGGCATCTCTGGCCTGTTTTCTGAACGATTTTGTGTTTTTAATCTGCATGTGAGATTTCACTGCTTGGATTCCCAACGTGACGAGTTTAAAATAAGGATTTTTTAAAATTATTTAACAAAAGTAAATGAATATAGATGTTACTAATTATTTTAAAAGAAAATAAAAAAATCAACATTAGAAAAAAACAACTCAGAAAATCCTACTTTTCATAAATGAGCATTTTTAAAACTTTTGAAAAATTAAGTGAATTCAATAACAGTATAAGCCTTATTTTTAGATTAACGGATTCAATATCTTTTAGGACTTTTTATGGAGCTGTAGGAACCCTGCACACAGTATAAACTAGCATATATATTTCACAGCATAACTTGCCTTCAAGTTATTAATTCATTTGTAAAACGTTTTCTGCACTTACAGATTACATACACACATAGCGTGTAAAACTGCTAAAAATACATCATGCAAATGCGTCACAGCAATCACGACCAAAATATTTTACTCTTAATTATCGCGAACTTTTTACCAAATAAACCTGAACTACCATCGCACATACCTCGCAGGCTGCTTTTCTCTTCAGAGGGGCCAAATCTTCCTCATTTGCTCTCTTCCTTGTCTTCTTTCTCCTCCGTTTATGTGTTTACATGTTTATTTTTTAACTCAGCTGTTGCTCTTCCCTTTACCTGATGTTTTTTTGGCGCCTCTCACCAGGTGTTTGTTTAATTGATTCCGGGCGGAGCACGAGCGCAGCGGTAATTAGTTCTGCTTCCCAGACTACAATACTACACATAGGAACCAAAAATACCAAAATAAATAGCTGAAAATTAAACTGATGATGAGAGGCAGTTATAAAATCAAAATAACCAACCTGCTAGAGACCAGTTGTTCCATTTTTTTTTTTTCATTTTTAATATATAAATTCAATTATGCTTCGATACTGCATGCTTACAGTAAATGGACAGGCTTACTTTGTATTTGTTAGTGATGATATGTAGAGTTAAACAAGCAGAGGTTTGTTTCAATCCAACTGAACAACACAAATGTTGAGCCCCCAAAATAAGCACCAGTAAAATTATTTTAATGGACGCATTGAACATCCTGTTGTGCTTTTAATTTTATTTAATTCAATTTATTTATTCATTTTTAAATGCATTTTTAGGATGTTTTGATTGAGTTTTGATGCAAACTGTGTGTATTGTATCGAGTTGGTCAAATGTGAGTTTCTGTCACCTCTTGGGACAGACAATAAAGTTTATCTATCTAGGCAGGTGCTGCAGCTGCAGCAGCCCAGCAGCCAAAAGAAAATGTTTCAATTGTTAATTTCTGCATATCACAGATATGTTTTTCTATTTGTATGTTTCATGTGTATCATATTAACTTTTTTAAAGTGACATAGTGTATGAGCTGACTTTGTCATCGACAAAGACAGATGACAGTTTAAAACCAACAAACAATGAAAAACATAACTTTTTAGAGAGTCATCACTGTGTTTCCAGCTGCTTTTGAGTTATTAAACATGGGTGTTTTTTTAGCAACCTGTCATTGTTGCTCCACCCAGAATAGTGCAACAAAGCATTTTTTTTTTTTTAAACAAGGATATTGTGGCATTTCCTGCTGGGATAGTGCCACAAAAAGCATTTTTTTTAACTTAGATTTTAGTGTGTGTCCAGCTAGGGTAGTACCACTAGAAAGGGGTTGTTTTTTTGAGACATCTCTCTTTTTCTAGTCTAGATAGCGCCACGAAAACTTAAGGCCAAAACATTTTTTTCTCCTAATCAAAACCATTTTAGCATTAACCTAACTACAGGTTAACTGCAGCTTTGTTGAGTCGTTATGAAACAAAGTTTTAACAGATACACTCCTAAATCATGTACAAATGTGAAATATAAGTGGTTTGCAGAAAAGTAAAATTCCAGTATTTATCCTGCCATTTGGGTGTTTTTCAACTTTCAGGCTCTGGCAACAAAATATTCTTGATGTGACAGTCACTGCACCTGCTGTCCTGAATATATCCCAATCGAGTGTGGGGGTTATGGAAATGGCTGGTTTCTAATTACAGCGATCCAACATTTGCCGCACATATCAGGATGACAGGGCAAACATTTAATCTGGAGGATAATCCACGTCTTACCTTCAAGACTGTTTTAAAACTTTATGAGCTAATTATTTTATTATGAGTGTTAGGGTCATCATTTTTTGCATATCTCTGTTGTGATATGATATTTTAATATTTTCAATTATAAAACACATTGCTGGAGTGTAAAACCTCTGACGCCAAATGAGAGAAAACGTACCTTTACAGATTGAAGGAAAAATGTCCGTTAACCCCAAACCATCGAAGAATGAACGTTGTTTTCATTAATCCTTGATGGTCGTCTGACAACAAACACATAATGATATGCCAATAAAAAACTTCAGTAATGTATGTTCAGTTATCCTGATGCAGCTCCTGTGACCTGCTTCAGGTCCAGCTGCTCTGCATCACCTAGATTACTCTGATCAGCTCCAGCTGCTTTGTATCTGCCACAGTTCACAGCAGATATTTAGACTAGTCACAGTAACATAACACAAATGTTACTAATAACCAATAATAGCTGCTCTGCTCTGTTCAAGTGCCCCAGTGAGACATTATAGTTTGACGGTGAGCCTGCATGCACAAAACCAGGTGCTTGAAACCAAAGCGGCAAAAGGGAATAAATTTTACTTACACCTGTGCTTTTCTCACTGTGACATGTCAAAATGTTCTCTGTGAATCCGGCAGAATTTCCTCGTCCGCCCTGTCAGATTGTCAAGTTGCCTTGCTGTTCTCACCGTGTGTCATCCTGATTTTTTTCAGTTATTTTCTGAAATATTCTGAAAATCAATCTACTACATGCGGTATGACAGTAATCTCTTCAAATTTCTGCCTTCACCTTAAATGCCAGAACATAATGTGCTTCCGCAAACCACAGAATCATTGTATTTGTACATTTCATACGTACATCAACATTACGGAGGTGATATAGTTCTGATTAAATGTATTTCTGTGACCTTTTACATCAACCTTTTTAGGTATCCTTGCCTTGTTAACCTATGACATTCCAGGATGCTGCTACGGTGATGTCAACAAATACACGTGTGGTGGGATGATGCTTCATGGATCCTATTTCACACAACAGTGTGGACTGTCACAACGGTTGGGATTAGACCAAAGAGGCAAATGGTAAGGTGTAGAAAAAAAACATGCAGACACACACATATCCACATGGGAAGCATCCTGCAAACAAAAGTCAGCTGTTTGTGGGACCCACCCGCCTGCCATATAAGTGTAATTGCGCTGCTTATAATGCATGGTTACCCAACGTGTTCTCACTCTGAACTCAGAACGACATAGGTTGATGCAGCAAGGAGACAAAGCCATAACTCACTAAAATACAACTTTTTTGTGGTTTGTTGGACGTTTGTTGAACGGTAGCTTGCAGCTTGACAGGTGTTTCCCCGAGGTGACACGCCATCCACCATCTCTTCCACCATCCAAAAACAAACCTGCTTATATATTACATCACTTTAGAAACATTGATATGATACATATGAAATGCTTTTACAGAAATGTACAATGCCAACAATTCCTCTCTGGCGACCGGGCTGGCCATAGTTCCCTGTATCTGACAATGTTTGTGAGGGTTAACAGCCAAACATCAGCTTTTTAAGAAGTTTGATTTGCAAAGGCTGAAAACAGTGAGGATGAAAAGCCAAAACAGAGACGACGAATTAATCAGCATTAGTACAATTACCAGAGCTCCTCCTGTTTGTCCTTTATTTGTCTCACTGAAATGAAATTCTCTCATCACAACCCTCCAAATCCATAACAACTCTCTGTATTCGCTCCTAATATAAAAACCTGCAGTAGAGTGCGGTGTGCAGACATCCATCTGTTTGTAGAGCCGAGCTGATGGTGATGTGAAGTCTGTTAACAGCCATCACACACTTCAGTGTGAGCACCCTTCAGTAAATGACTGGCTGCCCTTCTGCCCACTCACACTGTCAGCTGTAATGACATTTAACCATCCAGCTGAATGGGCCTGTGTGTGTGTGTGTGTGTGTGTGTGTGTGTGTGTGTGTGTGTGTAGCATTAGCTTGTGGATACAGTGACAGTATTTTCAAATATTTATCACGTGTAAGTCTTTTCTGACATCTGGGAACATATATTAAGTGGTTCTTGACCTTTTAGGCCAGTGGAAAAGAAACCAGCCACCTATTCATGTCCTTTTTTTATTGTGTCAGGCATATTGTATCCTTCTCCTTTTATTGTTGCTTGACATTTGGCTGTTTCCCTCTTTACAGGTCGGGTCATGAGTTGCCTCGACGGTCATTGTGAATGTCTGAAACACTGAAAAAGATTTTTTTTTCATCGTACCCTATTCAACCTTTTTTTTCATTAAAACTTTGTTGTGCAATTATGCTAAAAATACAGCTGCTATCACTGTGCTGTTTAGTCGAACAGTGTGTGTTATTGTGTGTGAAGAGGCTGCTTTGGATCCTATTGACTGGACCAGAAACACTTTCAGATGTAAAAACTGTTAGTCGCTTGGAGTCAAAAATGTTAAATGTTCTCAGTAACATCAAAAGATTCTCAGCAGGACCTCAAAGCAGACAATCTTTTGTGACACAGCATAACAAAAACTTTGCATCGTTCAGAGTGGATCTGCATCTATTTACATCTTTGACTGATTTATGTTATCTGTAATTTTATGTTTTATGTTCGGGAAAGATCATAGTCTTGGTTAAATATCAAAAAAGTAGAATTTAGCACAACACAAGACACCTTCTTTCTTAACATTTAGAATAACCGTGAGCACTTTTCTCCAAAACAAATTTAGCAAAGACATGTAGGAAATGACTTTTATAAAATGGGTTAATAATTGGCCCAGTGAACACAATTCATGATCTCTCCGCTCAAGGAGTCATACTGATGATGATGAAGGAAGGTTGAAGTGGATGGACACCTGCAGTGCAGAGTGTTCTCTTACGACACCATTAACATAATGCCGGTCATTAATATGGAGGACTCCAAGACACGTGTAACAAGCAATGAATCAAAAAACGACCTTGAGAGGTTGAGCTGTTGACACTCTTCCCTTCGATGCACTTCAAAGTGCTTCACGGGGTCTGAGCCGGCTACCTGTAGCTTCTATTTTACCTTCTGGAGTTTCTGCACAAGATCAAAATCAATATTTATAACTTATTTCTAAATAAATATCTTTCCTCTTTTGATTATTTGGTTTTTGGTTTAGTTGGCCCTCAAAGGAGTTATTTGAATCTGAACTAAAAGGTATAACAGGTTCTTTGATTAGTCCACAAAGAGCTTGAGAACTGATCCAAGAATTTATCAGATAAATTCATGCTGAATTTTGATGATCTGACCTTGGAAATTAATTAAAAAATCCCTTAAGTGAAGGCCAACACTTTTAAACAAAAGAAGTTAGAGCTTTGGCATAAGACCATGTCTCCAAATTCATTGTTTTATTTTTTCTTCCGCTGCAAATTGCGGTTTCTCATTCCCTGTAGATTTTTAACATTTCCCCCTGACCTTTACAAAATGACCAGGAAATGGGAGGTGTATTCATTTCCCTTCTCTCATTGTTGCTTCTTCCTCCAAATTATCATTTGACCTTCACTGCTGTCCGATTTCCTCGCCACAGCTCGGCGAGGATGCTCAGGAACAGTCGACACACGTAAAGTTGAAAGACTGGACACGAGGTATTTACTCCCAAAAATAGAGGTAAGAAATGTCAGGATGCTGCAAAAATAAATACTTTGCATAAATGCATTACTAGAACTAATAATACGCATAATCTTGACATAAATATAACAACAGCTTATTTTGTATCTCTTGCTGGCTGAGCAGATGTTTTACATGATCTTTGTTTCAAACAGGAGCTCCACACTGTTGGGTGCGGCCTCTTGTATATGTAAGCACACTGTGATGTGTGATCACACTGTGGTGCACTGGTCAGTTCTGTACTTGCACAGTGGGTGTGGACGGAGTGAGCAGCAACCATGAAACAGCAGAACAAGCAGGATTATCCGCCTGGGTGTGGTGGCTCTTTAAATCCTTAACAATCTCTGAACAAACACAGCCGACGACGCCCAGTTTACATATTGGAAATGCATGACAGGGTTAGTCCCACATACTGAATGTGCTTTGTTACGTCCCGACAAAAGAAGAAACACCTGAGTCCTTCGGGGGACAATAGACCGCCCTGTTCAAATCACAAAATAACATTTTTGATATCTGCTCTAAAATATGAAATAATTGCATTAACAAGTCCTTCAGCTCACACAATCACACACAGTTGGTTGTTTGTTCTTTCCATCTAATACAACACACAGAAGCTTTTCCCCCTATTGTTGGCAGGAGACTGTTACTCCTACCTGCCTGTTTGCAATATTGTATCTCATAAATTGTACATTTGTGCGTTTTTAATGGTGTATTATTTTATGTCTTTGCTATGTTTGAGCGAAGCCAAATAATAAAGTCTATCTATCTATCTATCTATCTATCTATCTATCTATCTATCACATGAAGACAGGGGTCTATCTTTCACATAAAGACTGGGTCTCAAGTTGGTGACGTTTACTCACTTTGGACTGGACTCAGTCTTCAATAACACTGGAAGACACTTTGAATAACTTTTCAGACAGTTTTAAAGGGACATTA